>NC_080038.1:51026087-51322907 GCF_030020395.1 Manis pentadactyla | reverse complement strand
AAATGCTGGGCATAGAAGCCACAGGGCATAAATATGCAAAGAAATAAAAAGCTAACCATTTCAAACAATAAGGCTTCTCTCTCACTTACCAACTTAACATTTCCCTGTGTGGCCCCGGAAGATGACTGGTTAGCCAGAGACGGGTAAGATTCCTCAAGGGAGGAACAACCTAAGACAGGCACAGTCGCTGGGGGGTCATCAGGTGAGAAATTGGGGATCAACAGAGGTGAGGCTTAGAACCTCACCCCCCCTGTTCTGAGAGAAATCTTCTGCATATGTGGATGTTTTATTGCCCTTGTCTAGCTTGGATTAACACATAGTCTACAGGCACACACCTGATCATCTACATTTGCTCTCTTACAACACTAAACTATGTTTTCTACCTTTATGTTGTATCTACCTACCACCTCAGCATCTTATTAAAAATAATAAAGAGAGAAATGTGGTATCCACATATAAATCAAGTATAAAAATCAAATGTGTATTCATATTTGAACTGACTGTTTATAGTTCATAATGCATGAGCAAAACCAAAAGTTTCTGTGATGACTGCCCTTGTACTGTTCACCATGTAACTTATTCACTATGTAAGAATTTGTTCTCCATGTAAGAACTTGTTCGTTATGCTTCAGAAGATTGGAGACTGACGAAAACTAGGCTTGGGGTGGATTAATGATTGTGCATTGAGCATTGACTCCCCTATACAGAATTTTATTGTTGTTAACAACCATTTGATCAATAAAAATGAGAGATGCCCTAACAACAACAACCAAGAAAAAGTACACACTTCCAATTGTAAAATAAATAAGCAACCGGGATGTAATGTATAGCATAAGGAATATAGTCAAAATATTGTAACAACTTGGTATGGTGATAGCTGGTACTTAGAATTATCATGTATATAAATGTTGAATCACTGTGTTGTACACCTGAAACTAATGTAATGTAATACTGTGTGTCAACTACCCTTCAATAAAAAATAATTATCTAAAAAAAAAAAAAAAAAAAAAAAACTTGTGATCGTCTCAATAGATGCACAAAAACAGTTGACAATATTTAACATTCATTCGTGATAAAAAATCTCAACAAAATGGCTATTAAGGCTATGTGCCCCAACATAATAAGGGCCATATATGACAAACCGACAGCTAACATAATAGTAAGAAGCTAAAAGCTTTTTCTCTAAGATCAAGAGCAAGAAGAGGATATCCACTCTCATGACTTTCATTCAACATAGTATGGTGGTCCTAAGCACAGCAATCAGACAAAACAAAGAGATAAAAGGCATCCAAATAAGAAAGTGCAATGATGTGCTTAACTCATTTTGGGTTCCCAGACCCAATTCCAATGTGTGTGTGTAGGGGAAGAGCATCTTTCCACACACCACACCAAGCAGTTCTCAAACACCAGCAGGGTGTCCAAGAACTCAACTCAATTCTGATGCCGTCTACCTGGAGACAGTATCAGAATCCACTGGTTAAGGGCTCTGTCCTACAAGACTGCCCTCCACCCCTCAATCAGATTCTGGTTACAGGCCCAAAGTATTTTTCTGTGCTTCTGACCTATGGGCAACAGGTTTGAGGTTCTTGTGACCTCCCCCTGGCTTTGATTAATTAGCTAGAGCAGCTCACTGAACTCAAGAAAACACTTATGTTTACCATTTTAATAAAGGATACCACAAAGGATACAGATTAACAGCCAGATAATAGATACATAGGACAAGGTCCCAAATAAAGGAGCGTCTGTTCTCATGGATCCTGGGAGCCTGACTTGGTGGCACCTGGGAGAATTCTTTTACCCCAGGCTCAAAATCTCTCTCTACAGCAGAGAAGCAGGATGCAAGATAGCAGATAGTGATAAGCTCTTTTCAGGGGTTTTTGTGAGGTATTCATTGCATAGCCATAATTGACTAAATTATTGCCTGTTGGCTGACTCAGTCTCCAGAAACTGCCATTGGATGGGGGATCCAAAAGTCTCTCATTAACATAACAAGGTACCCATTTCACTTTAAGACTCTGCAGTCTTTCCAGGAATTGTGGGTGGAGACCAAATAAACCTGGGAAATATATATCCATCATATCAATCACCAAATATATATTTCTTATTACTCATTATAACACATAAGGAAAAGTTAAACTGTCACAATTTGAAGGCGACATGATATAATACACAGAAAACCCTAAAGATTCCACCAAAAATCTATTAGAATTAAGTGAATTCTGCAAAAGTGAATGATACAAAATTAATAAACAGAAATCTGTTCCATTTTATACACTAACAATGAGCTAGCAGAAAGAGAAATCAGGATAGCAACTCCATTTATAATTGAATCAAAAAGAATAAAATACCTATGAATAAACCTAATCAGGGAGGTGAAAGATGTATACTCTCTAAACCACAATTCATTCAAGAGAATTTAGACAACAATAAATGAAAATTTACCCCATGCTCATGGATAAAAACTAATGTTTTCAAAACGGCCATCCTGCCCAAGGCAATTTAGAGATTCAATACAATCCCTATCAAAATACAAACAACATATTTCAATGAACCAGAAAAATAGTTCTAAAATTCATATGGAACAACAAAAGACCCCAAATAGCCAAAGTAATCCTGAGAAAGAAGAACAAAGCTGGGGGAATTATACTCCCTGACTTCAAGATATACTACAAAACTATGGTAATCAAAACACTTTGGTACTGGCACAAGAACAGACCCATAGATCAATGGAACACAGTGGAGAACCCTGATATATACACACACATATATGGTCAATTAAATACAATAAAGGAGCCATGAATATACAATGGGGAAAAGACAGCCCCTTCAACAAGTGCTGACAAAACTGGACAGCTACATCTAAGAGAATGAAACTGGATTATTTTCTAGCTCCATACACAAAAGTAAACTTGAAATGTAACAAGGACCTAAATGTAAGTCATGAAACCATAAAACTCTTAGAAGAAAACATAGGCAAAAATCTCTTGAACATAAACATGAGCAAATTTTTCCTGAACATATCTCCTTGGAAAAGGGAAACAAAATAAAAAGTAAACAAGTGGGACTACATCAACCTGAAAATCTTCGGTGCAGCAAAGGACACCATTGGCAGAACAAAAAGGCATCCTACAGTATGGGAGAATATATTCATAAATGACTCACCTTATAAGGGGTTAACATCCAAAATATACAAATAAATCATATGCTCAACACCCAAAAAGAGTAACCCAATTAAAAAATTGATGGAGGACCTGAAGAGACATTTCTCCATAGAAGAAATACAAATGGCCAACAATCACATAAAATGATGATCCATATAGCTAATCATCAGGGAAATGCAAATCAAAACCACAGTGACATATCATATCACACCAGTTAGAATGGTCACTATCCAAAAGAAAAATATAACAAATGTTGGCAAGTATGTGGAGAAATGGGAATCCTCTTACACTGTTGGTGGGAATGTAAATTGGTGCAACCACTGTGGAAAGCAGTGTGGAGGTTCCTCAAAAACCAAAAATAGAAATACCATTCAATCCAGTAATTCCACTTCTAGGAATTTACCCAAAGAAAACAAATTCCTTGATTCAGAAAAATCTAGGCACCCCTATATTTATCACTATACTATTTGCAATAGCTAAGATATGGAAGCAAACTAAGTGTCCATCCATAGATGACTGCATAAATAAGTGTGGTACATATACACAATGGAATATTATTCAGTCATAAAAAGAACAGAAATCCTGTCATTTGCAATGACCTGGATGGATCTGGAGGGTATTATGCTCAGTAAAAAAACCAGGCAGAGAAAGACAAATACCATATGACTTCACTTATTCATGGAATATAAAAACAAAGTGGAACACAAGGAACAAAACAGCAGTAGACTCATAGACACTGAAGAGTGACTAGTGGTTACCAAGGTGGAGGAATTGTGGCTGGTGGGTGGGGAAGGTGAGGGGGATAAAGAGGCACAATAATTCACAATCACAATATGAGTTGTTCATGGGATGGTAGTAAAGCATGAAGAATATTGTCAATCATCCTGTAACATCTTTCTACATTGATAGATAGTAACCACACTAGAGGGGCTGATAATTTTTATTTTTACCATTTTTTAGCTATATTTTTATATTTTATTTTATCAAATGTACATCACAGTGGTTCAACAGTGCCCCTCCACCTCCCCCCACCTCTGCCCACTCCCTTCTCCCTTGGTAACCACTAGTCACTTCTCAGTGTCTATGAGTGCCTTGGAGCTGTGTTGTTAGCAAGGGGAGTAGAGTGTTTGGAGTTCCTGAGAGTTCCCAATCTGTTGAGCAATGAAAAGGCAGGGGAGATATCCTCTACATTCCCTTTCTCCTGAGGAGAGAGTTCTGTCAAACCCTCATCACCTATGATACCCCTTCTACTAATGGCAAGTCTTTCAAACTGCCATCTCTGCTTTGGGTCTCAGGACTGATTGAGTATGCATGCACTCCACACTGGCTGGAGTCTCAGACTCCCAGAATGTTCCACCTGCTCCTTGCATCCAGCAATAATCACCAGAACCCAATGTAATGTGGGTTTCTGCTCCCAGAGAAGATCTCCAGGCCCTGGTGTGCAATGCTCCTGGGCTCCTACCCCCTCTGTGCTCCATTTCTCTTTCTCCCACCTGTAGGCTGTTGTGGGAGAAGGGCTTGGGTCCTGCTCAATCTCAGCTTTGCCACCTCACCCTTTTCTGTGTGGTCCTCCCTTCCTCAGGTGTAGGGGCTCTGTTCTGCAGTCTTCAGGTCTTTTCCAGGTCTAGTTGCATTTGCTGTATTTTCCTCTTTAATGTGTTTTTTGGAGGAGGTTTCTGTCTTTCCTTCCTACTCAACCACTTTTAATCTGATAATCCTCAGTATATGGCCTTTTTAATAAATATATGGCTGTGGGTAAAATTGCAATATTTCCAAATTCTCTCACCTGACTTTAATGCATCTCCATAGAATAGGTGTTTCCAAGGGATAGAGAGAAGTAGTCCATCTCCATATCAATAGGTAATAATTACAAGGGTGAGCAAGGACTTATCTGGACTGGACAGGTTGGGTGGGGGTCTCCTCTGCAGCTGGGTTGAGAGAGATGCAGGATGACTGCTTGTAAGAAATAAGTGGGTTTCACTCACTTTATTTCTCCTGTTGACTGGTATCAGTTTCAAAGGTATTTTGCCCCAGGATTTCCCCCCTGGAGTTACATCTGATGGTACTTAGCAGGACTTCTGAACATGAAATCTGTCTACGTGGGTGTGACCCTTGGGCAGGCTGCCTCTAGAGATGGTGGGGAGATGTCCAGAACCCCTCTGTGGATGGTGGGGACACCCCAGTGGCTATGGAAGTAGAGAGTGCATCTTCACACGGGAGCCCCCTATCTGTGGGGCTTCAAATTGGGGAGCACGTAGTGGGGAATCGGACTAGGGAATTCACACCTCCTAGAGGAGTGGGGCCTTCCTCAGAATTGGGGAAGGGTGGAGACACCGGAAGTTGCAGAATTAGCCCTCTGTCAGATAGAAGACTGCTTAGAGGCTCCAAGTGGCTGTGCAGCAGCTGGCATTGTAGGATCACTTTTCCTCAAGATAGTGGAAAGTGTTATAGAGGAGAGAGAGAGGGTTATTGAAGGGAGAGAGAGACTTTGGCAGGAGAGAGACACACTTAAGCATTGCTTGGAGGAGCTGGGCAATGACCTACGGGATGCCCTTAAGAAAGAGAGACAGTTATTGAGAAGACAGGTCACACTCCTGGAAAATTCCTTAGCAGCAGTGAGGGGGAAGGCAGCCGAAGAGTCTGTGTTGAGGGGATCATGGGGAAAGGGGAGGAAAGAATGATTCCTATAGCCCTGGAGATGATAGAGGAGATGTCAGGAGAGGATGAGGGGGAGTGGCTGAGAGCTGATCTGTTGCCAAGGCTGCCACCTGAGGCACCAGCCTCTCCTGTATTAAAGGCCAGACTGATGTAATTAGGAAAGTAAAAACACAACTGCGGGCTCCTCAGAGGGTGGACATGAGCGTCCAGTATTGGCAGAAGCCATCGGAACCTCTGCCTACATGGCGTTTGCATCTCTGGGATATGGGGGTAGAAAACATTGCTATGTCAGGTTCTGAAATGAGTATACAGGCTTCCCTGACAACTCACCCTTCTCTCTGGCAACAGTTGCAGAGTTCCCGTCAAACCTCAACACCTCAGGGAATTGAGCGCTTTTGGATTGGATGACAGCAGTCTTCAGGGCACTTTGGCCTAATCAGTGTAATTTACCATACTTGCACACTAGCTGGAAAATGTATGCAGAGCTACAACAGGTGTTACGGGAGCTGGACATGAAAAATATCCTCTATAATATGAACCCCCAGGTCCCTGATGAAGAGTTGTTCACTGTAAGAATGAGAAATCTGGTGCTCCATACAGCTCCCCCATCTCTCTTTGGGTCCCTACTGACTATTCTTTCTCCTCACATAGGGCACCCCATAAGTGAGGCTCCTCATGCTTCAGCAGATCTGGGGGAGGTTGAAACAAGAGAATGGAAGGAAGTACAGGCTATGACTGAAAGGAGAGGTGCAATGGGCCCTGTGAAGGTCTCAAGGACCCAGATATGGGTCGATTTAATAAAGACGGGGGGGGTAGTGAAAGAAAAACTTGATGGACAGGCCAATAGGATCTTGTTAAAACTATGGCACCAATTAAAGCTAGAGCAGCAGTTCCAGTCACTGAGGTCCAGGACATGAAAGCTGGAGGCAAAGCCCCATGCCCATCTTGTGTCCCTGAAAGACATCCTGGGGGACAGTACTCAGGATCCGCCTAGGTTCTCAACTGCACAGGAGGATGATTGGGAGTCGTGGTTTGACTAAGGAGAGGAACAAGGCCGCAACCTTATGGAATGTGGTGGGACCAGAGGCCACATGAAGAATTAGCAATTCATTGGTCCCCTGTGAATGTACAATGTGTTTTGGCAGTGGTGAACACAAGAGCTGAATATTCTCTGGCTTATGGCAACCCTGAGCATTTTCCTGGGACTCCTGCTCTGATAGGTAGCTATGTGGGTAAGGAAATTATAGTGACGAAAGCCCAAATCCCATTGAAGATAGGTATTTACCCCCAAAGGAGTTTACTGTGTACATCTCTCCCATCCCAGAAAATATTTTGGGCATCGATATCCTGCAGAGCCTGTAGTTACAGACCACTACAGGTGAGCTCAGACTGAGTGTACATGTGGTAAAGGCAGTTTGAAGGGGACATGCTAACCACCCACCTGTATCTCTACCGGGGCCTCAGTGAGTGACAAATACTAAGCAGTATAAATTGCCTCGGGGTTAAAGAGAAATTGAAGAAACTCTACAGGAGTTGGAGAAGGTGGGTATCATAAAGCCCACTCATAGGCCTCTTAACTCCCCAGTGTGGCCAGTGAAAAAAGCCAGACAGCTCCTGTTATATGACCATGGACTACAGGGGATTGAATAAACTCACACCCCCTTTGTATGCTTCTGTCCCTTCTATAGCAGCCCTTATGGGCACACTGCCATGAACTAGGGACATGTCATTATGTTGTGGACCTAATACTTTCTTCTCTATTGACATAGCAATGGAAAGTCAGGAACAGTTTGCCTTCACATGGGAAGGCCAGCAGTGGACATTCAGCGTTCTTCCACAGGGATAACTTCACAGTCTCACCATCTGTCATGGACTTGTAGCCCAGGACTGGCCACGTGGAAGAAACCACAAACGGTGCAGCTGTATCACTACATTAATGATATTATGCTCACGTCTGATTGTCTTGCAGATTTACAAGAGGCAGTTCCTAGACAGCTGCAACATCTACAGGAGAAAGGATGGGCTGTGAACAGCACCAAGGTTCAGGTACCTGGTTTGTCTGTAAAATTCTTGGGGTTTGTCTGGTTGGGTAAATCTAAAGTTATTCCTGTAGCAGTCATGGACAAGGTCCGGTCTTTCCCTATCCCTACCACTGTGGCAGAGTTTTTGGGTCTTTTAGGCTACTGGAGAGTGTTTATCCTGCACTTGGCACAAATTCTGAAGCCCTTGTGCTGGTTAATATGAAAGGGCATCAGGTGGGACTGGGATGACTCATGTCCAGATGCTTTTACTGCTGCTAAGCGAGCAGTCAAGGCCATAGAGGCCTTGAATGTAATGGACTCATCAAGGCCCTGTGAACTAGATGTTAATGTAACCAAAGATGGTTATCAATGGGGTCTTTGGCAATGGCTTGAATGGACATGGTGAACTACTGGATTCTGCTCACAGCTATGGAAAAGGGCAGAGTCCAGTGTACCTCGATAGAGAAGCAACTGGCTGCTGTATACATGCCTTGCTGGCTACAGTGCCCATCACAGGAACAGCTCTGACCAAGGTAGTAATCGCCTATCCCATTGAGAGTGGGTGAAAAACTGGACCCAAAGGCAAAGGAGTGGTGTGGCACAGATGCCTACACTGGTGAAATGGGGTGCATATTTACAGCAACATACTGCCCTCTCTATTAGCTCCTCAAGTGGATAACCCCAACACATATTGGGGCCAGTGATGTATACCAGTGGAAAGCAGAAAGAACTTGTTTTTGAGTCATTGGTAGCAAAGAGTTTTTTTTTATTTTGATATCATTAATGTACAATTACTTGAACAACATTATGGTTACTAGACTCCCCCCATTATCAAGTCCCCCCCACATACCCCATTACACTCACTGTCCATCAGCATAATAAGATGCTATAGAATCATTACTTGCTTCTCTGTATATACTGCCTTTCCTGTGTCCCCCCACCCCATATATTATGTGTGCTAATCATAATGCCCCACTTTTCCCCTTATCCCTCCCTTCCCACCCACCCTCCCCAGTCCCTTTCCTGTTGGTAACTGTTAGTCCATTCTTGGGTTCTGTGATTCTGCTGCTGTTTTGTTCCTTCAGTTTTTTCTTTGTTCTTATACACCACAGATAAGTGAAATAATTTGATACTTGTCTTTCTCTGCCTGGCTTATTTCACTGAGCATAATACACTATAGCTCCATGAATGTTGTTGCAAATGGCAGGATTTATTTTCTTCTTATGGCTGAATAATATTCCATTGTGTATATTTACCACATCTTCTTTATCCATTCATCTACTGATGGACACTTAGGTTGCTTCCATTTCTTGGCTATTGTAAATACTGCTGCGATAAACATAGGAGTGCATATGTCTTTTTCAAACTGGGCTGCTGCATTCTTAGGGTAAATTCCTAGGAGTGGAATTCCTGGGTCAAATGGTATTTCTATTTTGAGTGTTTTGAGGAACCTTCATACTGCTTTGCACAATGGTTGAACTAGTTTACATTCCCACCAGCAGTGTAGGAGGGTTCCCCTTTCTCCACATCCTCACCAGTGTTTGTTGTTTGCCTTTCAGATGTTGGCCATCCTAACGGGTGTGAGGTGATATTTCACTGTGGTTTTAATTTGCATTTCTCTGATGATTAGAAATGTGGAGCATCTTTTCATGTGCCTGTTGGCCATCTGAATTTCTTCTTTGGAGAAGTGTCTGTTCAGCTCCTCTGCCCATTTTTTAATTGGATTATTTGCTTTTTGTTTGTTGAGGTGCATGAGCTCTTTATATAATTTGGATGTCAACCCAATAACAGATAAGTCATTTATTAATATATTCTCCCATACTGTAGGATGTCTTTTTGTCCTACTGATGGTGTCCATTGCTGCACATACACTTTTTAGTTTGATATAGTCCCACTTGTTCATTTTTGCTATTGTTTCCCTTGCCCGAGGAGATATGTTCATAAAGAAGTTGTTCATGTTTATGTCCAAGAGATTTTTGCCTGTATTTTTTCTAAGAGTTTTATGGTTTCATGACTTACATTCAGGTCTTTGATTCATTTTGAGTTTACTTTTGTGTATGGGGTTAGACATTAATCCAGTTTAATTCTCTTCCATGTAGCTCTCCAGTTTTGCCAACACCAGATGTTGAAGAGGCTGTCATTTTCCCATTGTATATTCATGTCTCCTTTATTGTATATTAATTGGCCATATATGCTTGAGTATATCTGGACTCCCTATTCTGTTCAACTGATCTATGGATCTGTTCTTGTGCCAGTACCAAATTGTCTTGATTAGTGTGGCTTTGTTGTGGAGCTTGAAGTCAGGGAGCGTAATTCCACCTGCTTTATTCTTCCTTCTCAGGATTGCTTTGGCTATTCAGGGTCTTTGTAATTCCATATGAATTTTAGAACTATTTGCTCTAGTTCATTGAAGAATGCTATAGGTATTTTGATAGGGATTGCATTGAATCTGTAGATTGGTTTAGGCAAATGGTCATTTTGACAATATTAATTCTTCCTAGCCAAGAGCATGGGATGAATTTCCATTTATTAGTGTCCTCTTTAATTTCTCTTAAGAGTGTCCCATAGTTTTCAGGGTGTAAGTCTTTCACTTCCTTGGTTAGGTTTATTCCTAAGTATTTTATTCTTTTTGATGCAATTGTGAATGGAATTGTTTTCCTGACTTCTCTTTCTCCTAGTTCATCATTAGTCTATAGGAATGCAACAGGTTTCTGTGTATTAATTTTGTGTCCTGCAACATTGCTGAATTTAGGTATTAGATCTAGTAGTTTTGGAGTGGACTCTTTAGGGTTTTTTATGGACAATGTCATGTCGTCTGCCAACAGGGACAGTTTGAGTTCTTCCTTGCCAATCTGGATGCCTTTTATTTCTTTGTGTTGTCTGATTGCCCTGGCTAGGACCTCCAGAACTATGTTGAATAAAAGTGGGGAGAGTGGGCATCCTTGCCTTGTTCCCAATTGTAAAGGAATAGCTTTCAGCTTCTCACTCTTAAGTATAACTTTGGCTGTGGGTTTGTCATACACGGCCTTTATTATGTTGAGGTACTTGCCCTCTATACCCATTTTGTTGAGAATATTTATCACGAATGGATGTTGAATTTTGTTTAACGCTTTTTCAGCATCTACGGAGATGATCATGTGGTTTTTGTCCTTCTTTTTGTTGATGTAGTGGATGATGGTGATGGATTTTTGAATATTGTACCATCCTTGCATCCCTGGGATGAATCTCACTTGATCATGATGGATGATCTTTTTGATGTATTTTTGAATTCAGTTTGCTAATATATTGTTGAGTATTTTTGCATCTATGTTCATCAGGGATATTGGTCTGTAATTTTCTTTTTTTGTGGTATCTTTGCCTGGTTTTGGTATTAGAGTGATGTTGGCCTCTTAGAATGAGTTTGGGAGTATTCCCTCCTCTTCTAATTTTTGTAAAACTTTAAGGAGGATGGGTATTAGGTCCTCACTAAATGTTTGATAAAATTCATCAGTGAAACCATCTGGTCCAGGAGTTTTGTTCTTAGATTGTTGTTTGATTACCAATTCAATTTCTTTGCTGACAATTGGTCTATTCAGATTTTCTGTTTCTTCCTGGGTCAGCCTTGGAACGTTGTATTTTTCTAGAAAATTGTCCATTTCTTCTATGTTATACAGTTTGTTACCATATAATTTTTTGTAGTATTTTCTCATAATTCTTTGCATTTCTGTGGTGTTTGTAGTGATTTTCCTTTCTCATTTCTGATTCTGTTTATGTGTGGAGACTCTCTTTTTGTCTTGATAAGTCTGGCTAGGGGTTTATCTATTTTGTTTATTTTCTCAAAGAACCAGCTTCTGCTTTCATTAATTCTTTCTATTGTTTTATTCTTCTCAATTTTATATATTTATGTTTTAATCTTTATTATGTCCCTCCTTCTACTGACTTTGGGCCTCATTTGTTCTTCCCTTTCTAGTTTCATTAATTGTAAGTTTAGACTGTTCATTTGGGATTGTTCTTTCATGAGGTAGGCCTGTATTGCAATATATTTCCCTCTTAGGATGGCCTTTGCTGCGTCACACAGATTTTGTGTTGTTGAATCACTGTTGTCATTTGTCTCCATATATTGCTTGATCTCTTTTTTTATTTGGTCATTGATCCATTGATTATTTGGGAGCATGTTATTAAGGCTCAATGTGTTTTTGGGCTTTTTCATTTTCTTTGTTTAATTTATTTCTTGTTTCATACCTTTGTGATCTGAAAAGCTAGTTGGTACAATTTCAATCTTATTGAATTTACTGAGGTTCTTTATGTGGCCTAGTGTATGATCTATTCTTGAAAATGTTCCATGTGCACCTGAGAAGAATGTGTATCCTGTTGCTTTTGGATGGAGTGTTCTGTAGATGTCCATTAGGTCCATCTGTTCTAATATGTTGTTCAGTGCCTCTGTCTCTCTACTTATTTTCTGTCTGGTTGATTTGTCCTTTGGAGTGAGCGGTGTGTTGAAGTCTCGTAAAGTAAATGCATTGCATTCTATTTCCCCCTTTAATTTTGTTAGTATTTCTTTCACATATATAGGTGATCCTGTGTTGTGTACATAGATATTCATAACAGTTATATCCTCTTGTTGGACTGAGCCCTTTATCATTATGTAATGTTCTTCTTTGTCTCTTGTTACTTTCTTTGTTTTGAAGTCTATTTTTTCTGATGCAAGTACTGCTACTCCTGATTTTTTCTCCCTGTTAGTTGCATGAAATATCTTTTTCCATCCTTTTACTTTCAGTCTGTGTATGTCTTTTTGTTTGAAGAGAGTCTCTCATAGGCAGCATATAGACGGTCTTGTTTTTTAATCCATTCAGTGACTCTATGTATTTTGATTGGTGCATTCAGACCATTTGCATTTAGGGTGATTATCGATAGGTATGTACTTATTGCCATTTCAGGCTTTAGATTTGTGGTTACCAAAGGTTCAAGGGTAATTCCCTTACTATCTAACAGTCTAATTTAACTCACTTTGTGTGCTATTACAAACACAACCTAAAGGTTCTCCTTTTCTTTTCCTCCTTTTTTTCCCTCTTCCATTCTTTATATGTTATGAATCATATTCTTTACTCTGTCTATCCCTTGGGTGACATCTATTTAGCCTTAGGAACACTTCCATCTACAGGACTCCCTCCAAAATGCACTGGAGAGGTGGTTTGTGGGAGGTAAATCCTCTCAACTTTTTATTATCTGAGAATTGTTTAATACTTCCTTGAAATTTAAATGATAACCTTGCCGGGTATAGTATTCTTGGTTCAAGGCCCTTCTGCTTCATTGCATGACATATATCTTGCCACTACCTTCAGGCCTGTAAGGTTTCTGTTGAGAAGTCTGATGATAGCCTGATGGGTTTTCCTTTATATGTGATCTTTTTTCTCTCTCTAACTGCCTTTAAAAGTCTGTCTTTATCCTTGATCTTTGCCATTTTAATTATCATATATCTTGATTTTGTCTTCCTTGGGTCCCTTGTGTTGGGAGGTCTGTGCACCTCCACGGCTTGAGAGACTATCTCCTTCCCCAGATGGGGGAATTTTTCAGCAATAACCTCCTCAATGACACTTTCTATCCCTTTTCTCTATCTTCTTCTTCGGTTACCCCTATAATATGAATATAGTTTCATTTGCATTCATCACACAATTCTCTCTATATTCTTTCATTCTTAGAGATTCTTTTTTCTCTTTGTGCCTCAGCTTCTTTGCATTCCTCTTCTCTAATTTCTATTCCATTAACCATCTCTTCAACTACATCTAATCTGCTTTTAAATCCCTCCATTGTATGTTTCATTTCAGATATGGAATTTCTTTATTTTTTTTTGAAGGGTAGTTGACACACAGTATTACATTAGTTTCAGGTGTACAACACAGTGATTCAACATTTATATACATGATAATTCTAGGTACCAGCTATCACCATACCAAGTTGTTACAATATTTTGACTATATTCCTTACGCTATACAATACATCAAGGTTACTTATTTATTTTACAATTGGAAGTGTGTATATTTTTTTTTGTGAGGGCATAGCTCATATTCATTGATCAAATGGATGTTAACAACAATAAAATTCAGTATAGGGGGGTCAATGCTCAATGCGCAATCATTAATACACCCCAAGCCCAATTTTCATCAGTTTCCATTCTTCTGAAGCATAACGAAAAAGTTCTTACATGGAGAACAAATTCTTACATAGTGAATAAGTTACATGGTGAACATTACAAGGGCAGTCATCACAGAAGCTTTCGGTTTTACTCATGCATTAAAACTATAAACAGTCAGTTCAAATATGAATACTCATTTGATTTTTATACTTGATTTATAGGTGGACACCACATTTCTCTCTTTATTATTATTATTTTCAATAAAATGCTGAAGTGGTAGGTAGATACAAGATATAGGTAGAAAACATAGTTTAGTGTTGTAAGAGAGAAAATGTAGATGATCAGGTGTGTGCCTGTAGATTATGTGTTAATTCAAGCTAGACAAGGGCAATAAAACATCCACATATGCAGAAGACTTCTCTCAGAACAGGGGGGGTGAGGTTCTAAGCCTCACCTCTGTTGATCCCCAATTTCTCACCTGATGGCCCCCCTGTGACTGTGCCTGTCTTAGGTTGTTCCTCCCTTGAGGAATCTTACCCGTCTCTGGCTAACCAGTCATCTTCCAGGGCCATACAAGGAAATGTAAAGTTGGTAAGTGAGAGAGAAGCCTTATTGTTTGAAAAGGTTAGCTTTTTACTTCTTTGCATATTTGTGCCCTGTGGCTTCTATGCCGAGCATTTGTCTTGAGGTGTCTTTACCACTTGGAAGAATTATGATACTCGGTAAATTCGATATGAGGCACGAATTCTACTTAAGGGTTGTAATTAGGAAGGAAGAAGAAAAGCTATAGAAGTAGCAAGCGGAAGAAAACATGGGAAGATTGATTATTTCTTTGACATATCTTCTTGTAGAGTTACTTCAGCATGTATAGGTTTTAAACTACTAATTAAATAGCGCACACACATTAACATAATAGGAGTACAGTTACATAACCAAAGTATACCTGTAATTACCAGCCATCTCCAGTGAAACCAAGAAAACCAGTTAGGCACCTTAGGCATTTGTGAAAACTTATCTATGATATGGTGGATATTGTCCAACTGAACTTGAAGAGTCTGCGAGAAATCAGACAAATTAAAACAACCCATTCCTGGGGACTGTTCACATCCCATATGTTCTTTTAACAGTAAATAGTCTGTAGTTGTAAGATTTTGGGGCGCTATTATTTGCACTTCTCCTAATTCTTGGTTGAGTTCCAACAGTATAGATCCAGTCAAATTTGTTGTTTTACAGTATGCACAGGCCAGCTTAGCTATCTCCTTCTTCATTCCAATGGCAAGTCCAGGAACTGGTGGGATGGGTGCATCTACACCTGTAGCAGTACATGGATCTTTGTTGGGGTTTTTTGATGATCACCTTCTGGCATGAGTCTTGATGAGTGCTGATGTTGGAAGTTCTTTTTCATATCATATCTTAGTTCATTTTCGGGGTAGCCCAATTAGGCCTTGATCCTCTGTATAAACACAAACAGACCCTTTGCCTACACTTTTATACGCCCTTTATATCATTGTGTACAACTCATTGTAGGTCACCACACAGGAAGTGCTTTTTTTTTTAAAATTAATTTACACTTGCATGACGAATATTTTGTTAACTAGGCTCTCCCCTATACCAGGTCCCCCCTACATACCCCTTTACAGTCACTGTCCATCAGCGTAGCAAAATGTTGTAGAATCACTACTTGTCTTCTCTGTGTTGTACAGCCCTCCCCTTTCTCCCACCCCCCCATGCATGCTAATCTTAATACCCCTCTTTTTCTCCCCCACCTTATCCCACCCTACCCACCCATCCTCCCCAGTCCCTTTCCCTTTGGTACCTGTTAGTCCATTCTTGATATCTGTGATTCTGCTGCTGTTTTGTTCCTTCAGTTTTTCCTTTCTTCTTATACTTCACAGATGAGTGAAATCATTTGGTATTTCTCTTTCTCCACTTGGCTTGTTTCACTGAGCATAATATCCTCCAGATCCATCCATGTTCCTGCAAAAGGTTGGATTTGCCCTTTTCTTATGGCTGAGTAGTATTCCATTGTGTATATATACCACATCTTCTTTATCCATTCATCTATCAATGGACATTTAGGTTGCTTCCAATTCTTGGCTATTGTAAATACTGCTGCGATAAACATAGTGGTGCATTGGTCTTTCTCATACTTGATTGCTGCATTCTTAAGGTAAATTCCTAGGAGTGCAATTCCTGGGTTAAAAGGTATGTCTGTTTTGAGCATTTTGATGTACCTCCATACTGCTTTCCACAATGGTTGAACCAATCTACATTCCCACCGGCAGTGTAGGAGGGTTCCCCTTTCTCCACAGCCTCGCCAACATTTGTTGTTGTTTGTCTTCTGGATGGCAGCCATCCTTACTGGTGTGAGGTGATACCTCATTGTAGTTTTAAATTGCATTTCTCTGATAATTAGCGATGTGGAGCATCTTTTCATGTGTCTGTTGGCCATCTGTATTTCTTTTTTGGAGAACTGTCTGTTCAGTTTCCCTGCCCATTTTTTAATTGGGTTATTTGTTTTTTGTTTGTTGAGGTGTGTGAGTACTTTATATATTCTGGACGTCAAGCCTTTATCGGATGTGTCATTTTCAAATATATTCTCCCATACTGTAGGGTTCCTTTTTGTTCTATTGATGGTGTCTTTTGATGTACAGAAGCTTTTCAGCTTAATATAGTCCCACTTGTTCATTTTTGCTGTTGTTTTCCTTGCCCGGGGAGATATGTTCAAGAAGAGGTCACTCATGTTTATGTCTAAGAGGTTTTTGCCTATGTTTTTTTCCAAGAGTTTAATGGTTTCATGACTTACATTCAGGTCTTTGATCCATTTTGAGTTTACTTTTGTATATGGGGTTAGACAATGGTCCAGTTTCATTCTCCTACATGTAGCTGTCCAGTTTTGCCAGCACGATCTGTTGAATAGACTGCCATTTCGCCATTGTATGTCCATGGCTCCTTTACAAATATTAATTGACCATATATGTCTGGATTAATGTCTGGATTCTCTAGTCTGTTCCATTGGTCTGTTGTTCTGTTCCTGTGGCTCTGTTCTTGTGCCAGTACCTAATTGTCTTGATTACTATGGCTTTATTATAGAGCTTGAAGTTGGGGAGTGAGATCACCCCTACTTTATTCTTCTTTCTCAGGATTGCTTTGGATATTCGGGGTCTTTGATGATTCCATATGAATTTTTGAATTATATGTTCCAGTTCATTGAAGAATGTTGCTGGTAGTTTCATAGGATTTGCATCAAATCTGTATATTGCTTTGGGCAGGATGGCCATTTTGACGATATTAATTCTTCCTAGCCATGAGCATGGGATGCGTTTCCATCTGTTAGTGTCCCCTTTAATTTCTCATAAGAGTGACTTGTAGTTTTCAGAGTATAAGTCTTTCACTTCTTTGGTTAGGTTTATTCCTAGGTATTTTATTTTTTTTGATGCAATTGTGAATGGAGTTGTTTTCCTGACTTCTCTTTCTGTTGGTTCATGGTTAGTGTATAGGAAAACCACAGATTTCTGTGTGTTGATTTTGTATCCTGCAACTTTGCTGTATTCCGATATTAGTTCTTGTAGTGTTGGGGTGGAGCTTTAGGGTTTTTTTTGTACAGTATCATGTCATCTGCAAATAGTGACAGTTTAACTTCTTCTTTACCAATCTGGATTCCTTGAATTTTTTTGTTTTGCCTGATTGCCATGGCTAGGACCTCCAGTACTATGTTAAATAACAGTGGGGAGAGTGGGAATCCCTGTCTAGTTCCCAATCTCAGAGGAAAAGCTTTCAGCTTCTCACTCTTCAATATAATGTTGGCTGTGGGTTTATCATAGATGGCCTTTACTATGTTGAGGTACTTGCCCTCTATTCCCATTATACTGAGAGTTTTTATCATGAATGGACGTTGAACTTTGTCAAATGTTTTTTCAGCATCTATGGATATGATCATGTGGTTTTTGTCTTACTTTTTGTTGATGTGGTGGATGACGTTGATGGACTTTCAAATGTTGTGCCATCCTTGCATCCCTGGGATGAATCCCACTTGGTCATGCTGTACGATCTTTTGATGTATTTTTGAATTCGGTTTGCTAATATTTTGTTGAGTATTTTTTCATCTCCGTTCATCAGGGATATTGGTCTGTAGTTTTCTTTGTTGGTGGGATCTTTGCCTGGTTTTGGTATTGGGGTGATGTTAGCTTCATAGAATGAGTTTGGGAGTATCCCCGCCTCTTCTATTTTTTGGAAAACTTTAAGGAGAGTGGGTATTAGGTCTTCCCTGTATGTCTGATAAAATTCCGAGGTAAATCCATCTGTCCCGGGGGTTTTGTTCTTTGGTAATTTTTTGATTACCGCTTCAATTTCGTTGCTGGTAATTGGTCTGTTTAGATTTTCTGTTTCTTTCTGGGTCAGTCGTGGAAGGTTTTATTTTTCTAGGAAGTTGTCCACTTCTCCTAGGTTTCCCAGCTTGTTAGCATATAGGTTTTCATAGTATTCTCTAATAATTCTTTGTATTTCTGTGGGGTCCGTCGTGATTTTTCCTTTCTCGTTTCTGATACTGTTGATTTTTTTTGACTCTCTTTTCCTCGTAATAAGTCTGGCTAGAGGCTTATCTATTTTGTTTATTTTATTGAAGAATCAGCTCTTGGTTTCATTGATTTTTGCTATTGTTTTATTCTTCTCAATTTTATTTATTTCTTCTCTGATCTTTATTATGTCCCTCCTTCTTCTGACCTTAGGCCTCATTTGTTCTTCTTTTTCCAATTTCGATGATTGTGACATTAGACCATTCATTTGGGATTGTTCTTCCTTTTTTAAATATGCCTGGATTGCTATATACTTTCCTCTTAAGACTGCTTTTGCTGTGTCCCACAGAATTTGGGGCTTAGTGTTGTTGTTGTCGTTTGTTTCCATATATTGCTGGATCTCCATTTTGATTTGGTCATTGATCCATTGATTATTTAGGAGCATGTTGTTAAGCCTCCATGTGTTTGTGAGCCTTTTTGCTTTCTTTGCACAGTTTATTTCTAGTTTTATACCTTTGTGGTCTGAAATGTTAGTTGGTAGGATTTCAATCTTTTGAAATTTACTGAGGCTCTTTTTGTGGCCTAGTATGTGGTCTATTCTGAAGAATGTTCCATGTGCACTTGAGAAGAATGTGTATCCTGCTACTTTTGAGTGTAGATTTCTATAGATGTCTATTAGGTCCATCTGTTTTAGTGTGTTGTTCAGTGCCTCTGTGTCCTTACTTATTTTCTGTCTGGTGGATCTGTCCTTTGGAGTGAGTGGTGTGTTGAAGTCTCCTAGAATGAATGCATTGCATTCTATTTCCCCCTTTAATTTTGTTAGTATTTCTTTCACATATATAGGTGATCCTGTGTTGTGTGCATAGATATTCATAACAGTTATATCCTCTTTTTGGACTGAGCCCTTTATCATTATGTAATGTTCTTCTTTGTCTCTTGTTACTTTCTTTGTTTTGAAGTCTATTTTTTCTGATGCAAGTACTGCTACTCCTGATTTTTTCTCCCTGTTAGTTGCATGAAATATTTTTTTCCATCCTTTTACTTTCAGTCTGTGTATGTCTTTTTGTTTGAAGAGAGTCTCTCATAGGCAGCATATAGACGGTCTTGTTTTTTAATCCATTCAGTGACTCTATGTATTTTGATTGGTGCATTCAGACCATTTGCATTTAGGGTGATTATCGATAGGTATGTACTTATTGCCATTTCAGGCTTTAGATTTGTGGTTACCAAAGGTTCAAGGGTAATTCCCTTACTATCTAACAGTCTAATTTAACTCACTTTGTGTGCTATTACAAACACAACCTAAAGGTTCTCCTTTTCTTTTCCTCCTTTTTTTCCCTCTTCCATTCTTTATATGTTATGAATCATATTCTTTACTCTGTCTATCCCTTGGGTGACATCTATTTAGCCTTAGGAACACTTCCATCTACAGGACTCCCTCCAAAATGCACTGGAGAGGTGGTTTGTTGGAGGCAAATTCCCTCAACTTTTGCTTGTCTAGAAATTGTTTAATCCCTCCTTCATATTTAAAATGATATTCATGCTGGATATAGTAGTCTTGGTTCGAGGCCCTTCTGTTTCATTTCACTAAGTATATCATGCCATTCTCTTCTGGTCTGTAGGGTTTCTGTTGAGAAGTCTGATGATAGCCTGATGGGTTTTCCTTTGTAGGTAACCTTTTTTTACTCTCTGGCTACCTTTAATACTTTGTCCTTGTCTTTGATCTTTGCCATTTTAATTATTATGTGTCTTGGTGTTTCCCTCCTTGGATCCCTTGTCATGGGAGTTCTATGTACCTCTGTGGTCTGAGAGGCCATTTCTTCCCCTAGTTTGGGGACGTTTTCAGCAATTATTTCTTCAAAGACACTTTCTATCCCTTTTTCTCTCTCTTCTTCTTCTGGTAGCCCTATAATGCATATATTGTTCCTTTTGAATTGGTCACTCAGCTCTCTTAAAATTCCTTCATTCCTGGAGATCCTTTTATCTCTCTCTGCATCAGCTTCTCTGCGTTCCTGTTCTCTGTTTTCTAGTCCACTAATGGTCTCTTGCATCTCATCCATTCTGTTTTGAAGTCCTTCCAGAGCTTGTTTTATTTCTGTATTCTCCTTCCTTAGTTCTTGCATATTTCTCTGCAAGTCCTTCAGCATGTTTATGACTTTTGTTTTGAATTCTTTTTCAGGAAGACTGGCTAAATCTATCTCCCCAGGTTCCTTCTCAGGGGAAGATGTAGCGGATGCCGAAGCTGTCTGGGTTAGTCTTGTCTGGATCATATTTTTTTGCCTTTTCATGTTGACAGGTGCTATTGACTGTCAGCTGGGAGGGCCAAACTTTTCACTTGCTACTGGCCTTTCTTTACTGGGACAACTGCGACCCCTAGTGGCTTGTGTTGGTTAATTGCGTGTAGGCTGGGTCTTTGTGTCTTGCCCGGCCAAAGTGTAGGAATTTTCCTTTCTGTTGGCGTGTTCTTCCTTAGGCTGTTTCTCTGCTTTTGCAGTGCTCGGAGGGGTTATGGACGGGGGGGCTGTTTGGCTGTTTTCCTCCTTGAGGAGTCTCAGAGATGTTGCCCAGGGTGTTAGTGTGCCTGGTTTTCCCTGTAATTTCCAGCCACTGGGCTGTGACCTGTGTTGTTTCCATCTAGCTGTTAAATCCCTGTCCCTTTAATACTTTCAAAAAGCACTCGCTTTTCTTTGTCACAGGGGCATCAGCTTTGGCACCTGCTCAGAGGTCTTGCTGCCCTATTTTCCTAGTTTCCAGCCCTCCACGCATACACTGTGACTGCGCTCTGGTGCGGGTGGCTGGGGCTGGGTGTTTAGCAGTCCTGGGCTCCCTCTCCCTCCCACCGGGAGCTGAGGGGAGGTGTGCTCGGGTCCCGCCGTGCCGGGGGTTGTATTTTACCCCTTTCACCAGTTGCTGGGCTCTCGCACGTGTGGTTGTAGTCAGGCTGTTGTCCTGTGTCTTCTGGTCTCTCTTTTAGGATTAGTTGTATTTGTTATATTTTCAAAAATATATATGTTTTTGGGAGGAGATTCCCACTGTCCTAGTCACGCCGTCATGTTGGCTCTGCCTCTCTGGAATTTCTTAATGATTGAATCTCCAACTTAAATTCGTTCCTGAGTTCTTGAATATTTTTCTGTACCTCCATAAGCATGTTTATGATTTTTATTTTGAACTCTCCTTCAGGCAGATTGGAGAGTTCAGTTTCATTTGACCCTTTCTCTGGGGTTTGTGAGATTTTGGTCTGAACCATCTTCTTTTGACATTTCATATTTCTGTGTGGTGCCAACTAGTGTCCAGAAGCTCCAGTCTCAGCCCCTAGAGTAATGTTGTGGGTCATAGGGGAGTGGAGCTGGTGCCTGGGGTAAGGAAAGATCTGCTTCCTTATTCCCATCTGTGGTGCCTGTCTCCAGTGTCAGAGCCAGTGGGCCAAGCACACAGGTGTAAGCCTCTGTGCTTTGCATCTCAAGATGTTGTAGGTGGGGCCTCCCTCTGTCTGGCCTGATGCCAGCGCTGTGACTGCAGGTTTGTGAACCAGTGTTTGGTAGTCAAGATTTATCAGTTGGGAAAAGTCCATATACCTGAAGGTGCTTGGTATACATATGGCTCCAGTCATGGGCAGACCCCAAAGTGGACGGCTGTGGCTTTCCATACTAAGACTGAGACAATATAGATGAATGATGGTGAGGGGAAGGGCACCCACTGTGCTGAGTTGCAGGCAGTATGGTTCATTATCATCTGGAGCCCTCCCCTCTGGTTGTCTGCACTGACAGCTGCGCGGTCTATCAGGGCTTGACCTTGTGGCTACTGACGTGGTACCATGCCAACTGGATGGTTGGCCACTGGCACCTTTGAGGGCAAGAGTTGTGGCAAGAGCTATGGGTCTTTGGTCAGAGTTAAGCAGTTACTGAATATCATGTGACTGTCCATTTGCCTTTGGCCTCCCCAGTGTTTGAGGAAGGAGACACATTGCCCTTCTGATGTAGCCCAATGGTTGAATCAGCATTTGTTGCACACAGGGCAAAAAACAATCTGGGCTGTAGCCCGTTGGTGGGGCTTGCCGTTGACCATTGAAGAAGTCAGCAGAGCCTGGAGGAAGTGCCTTGTGTGCTCTAAGAGGGATTTAGACTGAGTTCAGCAGCAACATGGTACAATAGTAAAGGGGCTGACAAGCCTTTTCAGGTGGCAGATGGACTATATTGGGCCTCTCCTCATATCAGAAGGGTATTGGTATGCCATGACTTGTGTGGACACAGCTACTGGACTGTTGGTTGCTTTTCCTGCATGCCATGTCAATCAGTAAACCACCAAAAGGGGTCTAAAGCATCCCTTTGCAGCTTATGGCCTGCTGTAGGTGACTGAAAGCAATCAAGGTACCCCTTTTTACTAGATATGCATTACAAGAAGAATGGGTATAGCAATTAGGAATAAAGTGGAAGTTTCATGTATCATATAACCCTACCAGGGCAGGCATGATAGAAAGGTACAAAGGTTTGTCAAAATCTGGCCTGCAGTTAGACACCAATAGTCTCCAGGGCTGGTCAGTTTATTTATGGACACTGCTACGGTGTTTGAATGAGAAGCCCTGAAAAGTAGTCTTGAACCCTGTGGGTATGCTAACACACAATGCTGCCTATCCTATACAACTGTGTGCAAACCAAAGAGAAGTTATTGAAGCCCGAATATGGCCAGCAGACCAACATCCTGCTTCCAGCTGAAACTGCATTAAACCCTGGAGACACTGTTGAGTGGACATGGCCCTGGACATTTCGAAACATGGCCCAGTGATGGCTGGCCCTTCTTCTACCTTGGGGAAAAGGCCTGAAACCTGGCCTGTGTGTTCCTGGAGTAACAGCAGTAGCTCCCAAAGATCATGGTAGTGTACCCAAAATGTCCGGGAGGTAAGAGCATGTAACAGGGAAGTTTTATCTTTATGGCCAGTGCATATACCTCCCATAGCTCTATATAGTGACCCATCTGTAACTCCCACAGGGAGGGGGTGAAAGTCTGGTGTACTAGACCAGGATGAGATTCCATTCCTGCCACTGTCCTATCACAGGACTGCTCTCTTGCATGCATCCTACCTGATGGACAAGATTTGTGTATGCTGGTGTCATTAAAACATGTATCTTCTTGCCCTTAAGGGTATTGTCTTCTACAGTCCCTAGGGCCTGGGCATGTCCTCTGGCTGCAGCTGCCTTGTGATGATTGCTCTGAACTCCCCACCTGTTCAGCTACTGACTTCCTGTGGAATGGGCGATTTATGGACTTACTCTGTCTAGGACTTTGAACCTAGCTGAATCTTCTGCCTTGAGAATTTTCATGATTTTATTGCTGTTGCTATTGTATGTTATTAGTCTGGTTACAATACTCCAGTTTTCTCACACAGGGGCCATTGTGGGTGATGGGGAACAAGTAGGTTGTAAGGTGAGATTTCTGGAGGAGTTAGTTGTGGGTAAAATGCAATATTTCCAGAATCTCTTGCCTGGCTTTAGTGCATCTCCATACAATAGGTATTTCCAAGGGGTGAAGTTGTCCATGTCCTTATCAATAGGTAATTACAAGGGCAAGCAAGGGATTATTTGGACCGGAGAGGTTGGGTGGGTGTCTCTTCTTGTGCAGCTGGGTCAAGAGAGATGCAGGATGACTGCTTGTAGGAAATAAATGGGTTTCTCCTTTCTTTCTCCCTTTGACTGATTCCAGTTTCAAAGGTATCTTGCCCCAGGATTTCCCCCCCAGAGTTACAATGGCCTCATAATAAATACAGAAAAATTTCTTCCAATATATCTACCATTTTATATCTCTAACCAGTATTGTATAATAACTGCCCATTTCTATAAATTTTCCAACATTTGTCTTATAAAACTTGTAAAGAATTGCCAAATGAGTGGAAAATTGTTTTCATTTTATTTCCATGATTAGTAGTGATGTTGAGTATCATTTTATGTTTATTGACTATTTCCAATCCATCTGTAAATGGTTAATTTTTATTCATGTTGCATATTGTGCTTTTTTGTATTATTTGAATGATTTCTTTATATATCCTGGGTACAAACCTTGTGTTATATATGTGGCTGTCTTTTAATTTTTATGGTATCTTTTATTTTTCACATTAAAATTTTTTCAGAAATATTGAACATATATGTATTATGACACTTAAGACACTATTTTGTTTCTTTGGATGCTGGTATCCCCCACTAGGGAATGAATTTATTGAAAGCAGCTGTGTCTAATTTATTTCCATAGCAACCAGTAAAGATCTTGGATTATTTTTAGCTTTTTAGTCAATATTTTTAGCATTTAATTGATGATAATTTTAACCCACAGAGATGACAATGACTCTTAGAATAAACAAATGAGTAAAGAAATATTACTAGAAAACCTATACACTCTGAAATTCATTTATATCATTTGTAGTGAAAATCCCTTTCTGGCAACCTTAGGACAGTCACTCTGTCCTTTCAGATTTTGATCTCAATCTTTCTCACAGGATTTCCTTCTTTATACTTTTTTTCTCAGAGTCTTTCTGAAAGACAAAGCTTCCCAAAACAGATTCCTCAGATGAGGCAGCTTCTCACATCTCCACCCAAGGTTGGTAGTTACACTGAGGCAATTTTTTATTTTAAAGCTCTCCAAATACCCTACTCTCCTATATTCTTTATTAGGAAATAAACAAACAAACAAAATGGTAAGGAGAGCAGGGATGGGCAGGGAAACCTAGCCAGCTGAATCTATCCCACAAACTCCTGTGGGATTATTTGTAGGAAACATACAAAAGGAGCACAAAATCTTCCATTCAGGAACATGGCTGAATAGATTCCCAAGAATGGGGAGTTCCTCACACATTTAAACACAGAAATTATTGTGCTTAAGAAAGCTCAGTTTCCTTTCTTATCTCATACCTATACAGTATTTTTGTCACAGCTTTACCCAGAAAATGGAAAGAAAATGATAGATTTATGCCATGCCATGCCATGTTGAAGAAATGTAAAATGGCGACAGTCAAGGTAATAGCCATGGTTTCTAAAGTTTAAAATATTTTTATTAATAAAAACACACAGTAATCAAACATAACACCAAGCACACACCTTGCCTGGATGCCACACGGGGAGAGCCCCATCAGGCTAGAACAGAATAAACTCTAAGTGGCCATGCTGAGGATACTCTTGAGTATCTCCAGGTGCATAAAAGACTTGTATGTAAGAAATTGCTCATGATCCTAGCCTCAAAGTCATGTCTTTGGAGCAAGAACTACTACTGAGGAAAAACAGAGTGCTGCTCTAAAGCACTGAAATAATGAGGCACAAACATAAGTATTATAGAGACTAAAGCTTAATATACTGTTCTATAATTTCTTTAAACAAACTAGCAATGACAACTAGTCAATTCCTTCACTGCAGGCTCCTTTCCCCAATACACATACACAGAGTCAGTTTCTCTCAGTGTGACCTCCTGTCAAAAAACAGGGAAGGGCACCACTAAGGATTCTCTTCCTTTTATTATGGAATAAAATGAAAACAGAACTGCATTCAACATAATTATGAAGTAATATCCAACACAACTACTTGTACTGACCCTGGGAAACTTCTACAGGAAGGGAAGGAGAGTTTATCAGTTAAAAAATTAGTCCCTCTCTCCCTGATTTCTACCCACCACCAGAGAAGGAAATATAAGATGAAACCAGTGTTTGAAATCAAAGAAATCAAATTAAAGATATATGCTGCCACTGGTATAAATCCTATCCTCTTCCATCCCACTCCTATCCCATCCACCTCACCCCACTTCTTTCCAACATTAACTGCTCAGAGCACAGTAAATGGGGAAAGAGAAAAATGTAATCAGTGAATTTGAACTAGCCAAAGTTTGAATGGCTCCAGAAAATTGCCTTTGCGCTTCTGAGAGGGTGATGTGTAATTTGGTCTAGGCAGAATAAGGAAAGAGGAAGAATTCAGCTTCTGAAGCAATGGATTTTGCCTACTTATTCCTTTAGGCCCTAATATGATTTGAGTCTGGAAACAGAAGAGGATCTTATGGTTAATAATGAAGAGAATGTAGGGGCAGGAAGAGAAGAAATAATAGTGCTTCCAGTGACTATTTTTCAATTACTTTTGTTACTGACTCAAAGTCAGCTCTTTATTATCTGGAATGCCTAATCTTCTCTTTTTTTCCTAGGGTAAATTTAGGGTACTGTAATTATCATCATAGTGATGATCATAATACTTTGTTGCTCATTTAAGGATCTCCCATCATTTTTGCCAACATTCATTAATGAGAATCCTCACAAGAGTCCTGTGAAGTAGACATTTAGATCCCCATTTTACAGATGTGTTATCTGAGGCACAGAGAGGTGATGTGATTTGCCTAAGGTCAACCAAGTGAGAGACAGGAATATATGGAAGAGTGGTAATTTGGGGTAGTATTCTTATTATCAGAGAGCCATATTTACCAGTGAGAAAAGAAAGTGCTAAGTGTTTCAGTTGGGCATACCCACTTTCTCCTGTTTATCTCTATATATGTATTAGTACAGTGAGGAGGACAAATAATTTGCCTTGGTTTATTCAGGGTTAAGTCAATTCCCAATGGCTTGGTTCTTGATAAAACTTTTTTAGGGCACAATAGACCCCAAGTTCCCAGAACTCAGATAGCAGAAATTCCTAATTCCCAGATTTTGCCAATTACTTTATTTCAAAGAACTGTTGGAGTTCTAAAAATGTTATTATCATGCACTGTTGTTTCCCTCAAGTGCACAGGTTAACAATTCAGATACTGCTATACATGTGCACTATAACTGAACAATTCAGTAAATAGATGGCAGGGTGTGGGAGCCATGTTTCTCACTGCTGGAATGAGAGGTTACAGATAAGCAAAGTGAAAAGACTATAATGATGTGTGTGGTAATGGACTGAAGTTGGAGACATCAGTATGAACTCATGTTTAGCTTAAAAATGACATGGAAGGTTATATATAGAAATATTTTTAGGTATTTGTAGATGTGTGTATATACATGGGTTAGTGTACACACATATATTTCCTTGCTCTGTCAGCTGAGATGGCCTAAAGTACCACAGTAGCAACAAGCATACCTAAAATCTAGATCTTGGTTTCTAATATAATTCTCCATGAAAACAAAATGGAATTCTTTAAGAAATGGTTGATTATAGGAGTCAGCCAAAAATATATACAAGATGAGCGTGGAACATCTCATAGTGCCAGAAAATAAGGATGTGCTAAAAAAAAATGATGAGGGTGTGTCAGAAGGACTTAAAAGTTAACCCAAAATAGTGTCCAATGGCCAAGGCTGGAATAATTTGAACAATGAAATAACATTGTGTTGCATTACAACCCGAAGTGTAAGATAAATATCCATGAGTAAATTTACTGATACAAGTAAATGATTGCACAAATAAATAAATGAGGGAGAAGAAACAAATCTCCCATGCACGAGAATTCAAAATAACTTATGTAGATACTCATCCTCAAGGATGTGATATATAGCTCACCACTCCTTAAGTGTGGGCTGCACATAGTGATTTCCTTCTAAAGAGTATGGCATAAAGCAGGGAGAGGGGTAGAGTACTGAGGAAAAACTTGACAAATGCTATCTCAGCCAGGTAATAAGTTTAACATCAAGAACATGTTATGTTAATATGATGTGATGAAAATTGCAGTTCACCTGTATAGTCTTCCTCCCCAAAACCCATAATCTCAGATTAGTCATGAGATACAGATAAGACAAATCTCGATTGAGGAATATACCACTCAAAACTGACAAGTTTATGAGAAACAAGAAAAATCTGAGAAACTGTCACAACCAAGAGAAGCCTAAGGACATATGAGTACTAAATGTGATGTGGTATCTTGAATGGGATACTGGAAAAAAATGGATATTATGTAAAAACTAAGGAAATCTGAATAAAGTTTGGACTTCAGTTAATAATGCATCAATATTACTTCAT
Source organism: Manis pentadactyla (assembly GCF_030020395.1). Taxonomy (NCBI): domain Eukaryota; kingdom Metazoa; phylum Chordata; class Mammalia; order Pholidota; family Manidae; genus Manis; species Manis pentadactyla. Next base: position 51,294,491 of record NC_080038.1, on the reverse strand, counting down.
TATTCGTAACAAATGTACCATACAAATGAAAGATGCTAATAAAAGGGAAAACTGGATGCTGGATATGGAAACTGTACTATTGTCACGATTTTTCTGTAAATCTAAAACTGTTCTGAAATTTAAAAAAAATATTTAAAAATAAGTTATTCTCACAAATTGTCTGTCTTGCCCATAATTCACTCCACCTAATTTACCCAGCCACTTCCCAGTCTACAAAGTTTTACCTGAAATTTCTAATTATAATTATCAATTGTTTTGTTCAACTGCCAATCATGTACAGATGGAGCAATTCCATTGCAACAAATCCCAGGATATTATCTAACCCTATTGAATAAGGCCATTTGCCATCCACTAGGCAACTGTTCACATAATGATGAACAGATTTTTTGCTAGTGTAAGCACAGCAAATTCGATTAATCTCAAATGCTACCTAACAGTGACAATTCCTTTCAATATCATTGTCTATTTAGAAAATTTATATATGCTTTGGTGCAATACTGTATTGTACTGTATGTGAATCTCTGTACTCTACAAAATACTACAAATTTTGACATACTTCTTAAAATATATGTAAATAACTGGAAGGATTTTATTGTTATTTGGAGGGAAGAGGGCATGAAGAATAGGATTAGAACTGTTTCTTGACTACAGACAATGAATAAAGCATTAACAAATCCCTCATTATTTTGCATGAAAAATTTTGAATACAGGCTTGGGATGTCAGTGATACGAATATTTGGAATCCTAATTTGATCAACCTAGTAGTACAACAGTATATTTGATAGCCTTTATTTATAAATAGATATGCTCTAATGCAAAAGATCCTGAGGCCTGAGGGGCACACATCAGTTATGAACCCTGGAAAAGGAGTCTCAAGATCCAAACTCTGAGGAAAATGAATAAGCCCTTGAACTATACTGTGAAATACTATATTAACTATTCAGTGACAAGTTTAAATCTATGTATGATGGCAATTCACCTTTAAAAATCTTATAGCTACATAAAAATCCCCTTTAACAGACTGGTCCTTGATATTTCCTAGTGCTTTAGCAATTAGTCTATGGTGTGGAATTTGTACACCAAAAGTCAGGGAGAAGCCTCTATCAAAATAACAATGATAATAGTAAAAGTCGACATGTCATTTTGAAAAATACAGACAGTCCTTGAAAGGTTTATGGTCTGGAAAGACACTGCAAGTTTAAATGAGGTAAATCAAATCTGAGATAATATACAGTGTTAGAGAGAAAACTTGTGTGCTTAATGTTACATGTCAATGACCACAAGCACATTATACTTAATATTTAATCAACCATAAATGGTTTATGAGTAGTCTAGTTTGCTAAAGCATAACATATACATAAAATTGGACAAATACTACAGCCAATGATGTAAACTTTTCTTTAATGTGTTTTAATATGATCCCTGGGAGAATAGGTATGGTCTATAATGCCTTAAGGAACCATCTGTGGAAAGAATCTGACTCACATTTGTCTCATCTTTAAAATATGAATGATTGGTAAGACTAAATGGTTAATAGGATACCTTTTCAGTGCTAGAGTTCTATGATTTAGTCAGAATGGATAGCCTTTGGAGGTAGTAACCTAAAGCATTCATGGAGGGAATGGTTGAATATTTGCCAAAGAAAAGGAACTCAATATGAAGACAACCTTTAGGACAGAGGCTGAATCCAAAACCAAGTGATTCAAAGCCCACTCTCCAACCCTTCAGACAGGAAATATGCCATGTGGAGGTAGATCTGATGTCCAGGGCCTAGAACAGAGGATTTTATGTTCCTCTGTTATGAAACTATGATGAAACAGTTTGGGCAACCAAATGTGTATGTTATGCAGTTTTGCTCTAATGGCTAAAGGAAATGGCTTAGGTGTTCACAGCAGTTGCAGAAAATAAAACTGTGTGTGTGTGTGTGTCATTTCTCATTAAATGCTTCTTATATTCCATTTGAAACAAAGAATACATGCTAATAATGCCAAGGAATAAATTTTTTTTCTCCAAACCCCTCACCTCTGCATAATATGGCCCCAGTGTGTGATTTTTTATCATGTAATTTGCTCCTAACAGTTGCTTTATGTAAGCAAAAGAATAAATAGTACATTGTAACCCCTTAAAGACACTTCCTCAACAGGCTGCCATTTGAGTGAGGTTTTATTACAGCACTTTTGGTATCCTAGCCAAATCAAAGTCCCCCTCTACTTGTTTTCAGGATCATCCTGGTAATGCTTGTTTCTATCACTGTCTAACATACTCTCCTGGAACACTTTTCTCCCTAATGGCATGTCAATGTGTTCTGTGAATATTTGTCCAAATTTAACCTAATAAAGTATGTAATTGTGCAGAAAGACCTTTCATCTGAAGAAGGAGGAGGAAGAAGAGGAAGAGGAGAAGGACCAGAAGATTTCCTTCATTCTCTTTGAAGTATTTAGGAAGCAGAAGCACCAGCACCATCTGAAAACCAACTGTAAGAACAAATAGGTTTAGATTTACAAAATCTTTGAGTTTCATATAGGACTCAGCTAAAGTCATTGAGAATGTACCCTATACTCAGGACCCAAATCCTCGTAACTCTTACTAACCAACAACATTGTTATGCCTTCTTCTGAGAACTTGAAAAAAAGTCATTTTTAGGAGACTACCAACCACTTTTCAGTACTTATTTAAAAAATATGGACACGAATTCTGGAAAACAAGAGAAAAAATAGGGAAAAAGCAGCATGTGTTTGTTCACAGCCTTGAGTTTGATTCCTGTGTTGTTACTGTAGGAGAAATGTCCTATCTCAGAGCAGGGATGGGAGTGGGAGGGTGTGGGGGGGCAACCATGGGTGCCACACTGAAATTCAACCCATGGGGAGGTTGAAAAAATTGGGGACTGTACAATGGAGAGGTGAAGGTAGAATATGAGGAGTTCCCATGGAAAACTAGCTATATTTTCCTCCAGTCTCATCAACCTGGCTCAGTGTGCTCCTCCAAGCCCATTTCAGAAGCAAGCCGAAGTGAAAAAGGAAAAGATGGTCATGACCTCAGCACACAGAGAAAGAGACCAGCACATATCTTCTAGTGCAGTTTGTGTTTCTCACATGGTGTCATGGCGTCGGCGGTGCAGGGACAGGTGGTCAGAGCGAGAAAAGCTACGGTTGCAGTCTGTGCACCTGAAGGGTTTGATGCCTGTGTGCTTGCGGAAATGGCGGGTGAGTTCATCTGAGCGAGCAAATTTCCAGGAGCAGCCATCCCAGGTACATTTATAAGGCTTCTCTCCTAAAAAAGGGAATATGAGAAAACAAAGGGGGGTCAGAGAAGAGACACTGGAAAGATAACAGAGTACATAACCTTTTATCAAGGCTTCAGTCAAAAGGTGAGGCAATCACTTTGAAGATATGCTTTCATTAAACTTTGCAGAAGTACTAAAGAGAAGTCCAGATGGAGAAGTGAAAAGCACATAGGCTCTGGTTCAAATAGGCCTTTGATTGAATCCTGGCTCTACTACATACTATCTGTGTGACCTGAAGTAAGTTATTTCTCCTTGGCTGAGTCTGTTTTCTCATCTCGAAAGGGGGATAAAAATACTTTACAGGTTTGTTTGAAATATTTTCTTTTTTTAACACAGCTAGTAAATGCTAAAACTGGGATCTAAACTCAGGTCTTTGACACCATCCAGTGTACCACACTGCAGTAACCATATCCTCCCAAACAAACAGTGTAAAATAGAGCCATACACACAGGAAGAATGTATGATTCACTAGAATGGGCCATCAGCTAAGGCTATAGGTCTTCTTCTATGTAAGGTAAAGGTGAGAAGAGTCAAGTCCAACTTTCTGAAATAGCTCTATGTTCAGTATGCCTTGTTTGCATCTGGGTTATATATGGAATATGTATGTTCCAGATAGAAAGCTAAATGAAAAAAAGTAGCATAAGAAACATTAACACAGTATGACCCCATTATTGTATATATATCACACACCACATACTTACACACTCAGAGTAAAGGTAAATCAATGCACTTAAATGTAAATTATGAGAAAAATTAACAGTGAGTGAATATCTGGAAAGTGAGGGTGAGAATGATGAAAGAGGACTTTTTATTTTTATTTTTCACCTTTCTGTATTGTTTGAATGTTTTAAAATTCATGATGATGTATATTATAATCAATTTTTTCAATCAGAAGGAAAGAAGCTATATGAGCAAAAATAAATATTAACTATGGTTAAGTCTAGGTCATAAGATTAGGGTAATGTTTGTTTTCTTAATGTGTTTCTCTATTTTTCATTTTCTATGTGAGCATGTATTGTTTTATAATAATTAACAAGCAAAAATGAAGACAAAATGCATTGGTATTCTAATGGTCTCCTTTTCTCTGGCTCTTTCTCCACTTCCTCCATATAAAATTTCCAAAGTATTTAATTTTATGCTGCTCTAAATTCTGGTGGCAATCTGGTTTGCACATACTACTCTTCAGCTTACTGCTTAACACCTACAAATCCTCCAAACTGTTTACTAATTAACTATACAGCTCTCAAATAAAGGGCAACAAAATGGAATTCACTCTGACTTACTGTTTTGGACCATACCCAGGCAACCATTTTGAGGATGAAAGATGTTATTTACCGATAATTTCAATATTCAGAAATTGCTGCATTAGCTGCTAAGAATGAGACAGAATTGGATGTATTGAGACAAAAAGGTGGCCAATGAAATGTTATCAAATGAAAAGAAAAAGTTATTGAATGGCTACAGACACACACATACACACACACACACAGATCCTATTTATGCTTTCTGAACCTCTGTGTCTCTTTGTCTCTCTGTGTCTCTCTCCCCTACGCACCCCTCACAGTCACAGACACACACACACACACACACACATCACACAAAGAGAAACCATCTGGAAGACTGCAGAGCAAATTATGAACTGTGGGAAGGAGAATGAGACTTCAGACAGTGCTGAGCATGTGTAAATGGGATTTTCACTTTTTGGCTTATTTACTTCTAGCCCATCTCCACACTTCCCAACTGTCACATTAGTATGTTTTCTTGTAATCTCTCAAGAATTGTTCCTGAGAATTCCTATTTTCTTTATACTCAAATAAAGAAAATTTTACTCGTAAAGAAGTGACACCCTGTGGCGATTGAACTCATTGTTAGAATACATAGATCACTGTTCAAGAATTCAGTAAGGAGACCAATTTTTCTATTTCAAAAGAAGTTACCTTTCATTACAATCAAACAAGCTCCTGTTTGTGCCAATGCACTTCATATAACTCATGACTTCTATTAATATATCATCTAAGTAGAAGAACAAAACATACATAGGGAAAGTAATTCATAATATAAAGTATACATATTAACTACATGACAACTAACTACATAATATAAAGTGTATCCATATTAACTACATCACATAGTCAAATGTGATATAAGTTCCAATGCTAGATAATAATTTGTGGGTTAGTATGAAGGCATTGAGCTAGAGGCATGGTTTTAGGTTTTTTGATAGGTAGAACAGAAGGCAAAAAACAACCTAGTCAGTTGCAGGACTGGGTTGATAAGGCAGTACAGTCAGTGATGCAAAAGATCAGCCATTTTGAAGCATGGTGTATCTTTACAGGAGTGCTATGAGATGGCCCCTATTATGAAGGGTAATGACATAACAAAGAACAGTGAGAATAGTCTGCCTCAGGTATAGGCACAAAGTGGGTACACTGACTGTAAGTAATTTTAAAACAATAATAAAATAGACTAAAAGTTAGTTTTCCCTTTGTTATCACCATTTTCCAATTATAAACAATGTCAATGATAAAATACTCTTTTTCTTGCTACAGCTCTCACTACGCTATTTCTCTTGGTATGCCATTTCCAGGCAATGGTTAGGGAAAGAGGGTACACTGAAAAATTTTGAACTCATAGTGACTTGATCAAAGTCATACATTGAAAAGATCTAGCTATAGTATATGAAATGGTTTACAATGAATATGGGCTACTGGGGTAACCTTACTTATGCGGTACATAAAGAATGTATGCAAATTAATTATAATTCAATCAGGTGTACAAATTAAGTATTTATAATTCAATTCAGATGAAAGAATCAAGAGTATATGCAATAGGAGATTCAAATAAATAAAATCAGAAGTGAGAGAAGAGACACTACAATGGATGCCTCAGAAATAAAAAGGATTAAAGGAACAATTATATGCCAACAAACTAGACAACTTATAAGAAATGGGTAAATTCTAAGGAACATACAACCTACTAAAACTGAGTCAAATAAGAAATAGGAAGCCTGGACAGACCAATAACAAGTAAAGAAATTGAATTAAGAATAAAAAATCTCCAAACAAACAGTACATTAAAGGGATCATATACCATGACCAAGTTGGTTTTACCACTAGTGTAATGCAAGAATGGTTCAACATTATCAAATCAATTGATGTGATACAACATGCTAACAAAATCCACATGAACATCTTAATAGATGCATAAGAGCGTTGACAAAGTTCAACATCCATTCATAATTAAAACTCTTAACAAAACAGGTATGTAAGGAATTTACTCCAACACAATAAAAGCTGTATATGAAAAACCCACAACTAACATCATAATAAATAGAGAAAAACTGAAAGCCTTCTCCCTAAGTCCAGTATAAGGCAAGGATGCCCACTCTTCCCATTTCTTTACAACATAACATTCAAATCAGAAAGGAAGAAGTAAAATTATCTCTATTTAGAGATGACATGATCACATACATAGAAAGACTTAAAGAATAAACAAAAAAAATCTGTTAGATTAAATAATTAAATAATTATTAAATACTAATTAAATAATTCAGTAAACTTGCAATATACAAAATCAACATATAAAATCAATCACACTTCTATATATAAACAATGAAGTATATGAAAAGGAAATTAAGAATACAATCCTAGTCACAACAGCAACAGAAGAAAAAAATACTTAGGAATAAATTTAATTAGGTGAGGGATTTGTACACAGAATATTGTAAAACACAGATACAGAAAATTATAGGTGACAGATAAATGGAAAGATATTCCATGTTCATGGATTGGAAAGATTAATATTGTCAGAATATCCATAATACCCAGAGTGATCCACAGATTCAATACAATTCCTATCAAAATCCCATTGGTATTCTTCACATAAATTGAGAAAACAATCCTAAAATTTATATGAAACCACAAAAACCCTGAAAAGGCAAAGCAATTTTGGGCAAAAAGAACAAAGATGGAGGCCTTACACTTCCTACTTTCAAGCCATATTACAAAGCTACAGTAATCAAAACAGTATAGTAATGACAGAAAGCACACATACAGACCAATGGAATAAAATAAAGCTCAGACATAAATGCACACATCTACAGTCAATTGATCACCAGTAACATGCAAATAACAAACAATGGGGAACAGGTAGTCTTCAGTGAATGGTATTGGGAAAAGTGGATATTTACATGGCGAAGAATGAAATTGGACCTATCTCACATCATATACAAAAGTCAACACAAAATTGATTATGGACTTAAACATAAAATCTGAAACCATAAAACTACTAGAAGAAAACAGGGGGAAAGCTTCTTAACATTGGTTTGTGCAACCATTTTTTGGATATGGCACCAAAAGCACAGGAAACAAAAGCAAAAATAGAAAAGTGGTATTCTATCAAACCGAAAAACTTCTGCACAGCAAAAGAAACAATCAACAGAGTGAAAAGAGGACCTATGGAATGGGAGAAAATATTTGCAAACCCCATATCTTATATGGGGTTAATATACAAAATAAAAGAATTCATACAACTAAACAACAAAAACAAACCAATTAAAAAATTGACAAAGAAATTGAATAGATATTTCTCCAAAGAAGGCATGCAAAGGTCAACAGGTATATGAGAAAACTAACAGATATATGCTCAACTTCACTAATCATCAAGGAAATGCAAATCCAAATCAAAAAGAGATATCAGCTCACATCTGTTAGAATGGCTAGTATCAGAAACACTAAAGATAGCAAGTGCTGGAGAAGATGTGGAAAAAGGGAATCTTTTTACACTTTTTACACTTATGTTAAGTGAAATAAGACAGATTCAAAAAGACAAATACTGCATGATCTCATGCAGTATGTGTAATAGGAAAATGTTAAACTTCTTTAAGCAGAGTATAGAATGGTGATTGCCAGGGGCTGGGGGTTGGGGTGTAGGAAGAAATATTAGTCAAGTGGTACAAAGTCCCAGCTTTGCAAGATAAATAGTTACAGGAAATCTAATGTGACTATAGTTACACAACAATGTGACTATACTTAACAATATTGTACTGTTTACTTGAAATTTGCTAAGATGGTGGAGCCTAGGTATTCTCACTACTAAAAAAAGAAGTAGTAACTGTGTGAGGTGATGGATATGTTATTTAGCTTGACTGTGGTGAATATTTCACAATGTATACATGTATCACATCACCAAATTGTATATCAGAAATATACACAATTTTTTAATTGTAAGCTATAACAGAGGAAAAGAGAATAAATCAAGACAAAAAGCCTAAGGAGGTGGCAGTAAGAGTGGAATTGAAAGAACATTAACAATAGCTAACATTTATTGAGTGTTTACTATACGTAAAATACTATTCTAAGTGTTTTATACTATTATTATTCCCCAATAAAAACACTGAGGCAAAGAAAGTTGAAGTAACATTCAGCTAATGAGTGGTATACTGGGATGTCAAATTCAGTGTAGTTTCACAATATATGCTCTTGGCCAGTATGTCTACATCCTCAATAAAAGAGCTATTTGATGAAGGAAATAATAGAAGTTTAGAAACAAATAACTGAGGGCATAAGAGAATGTTAAAGATAAATTTTGTGCCTGGATTAATGGGTGATATCATTACAAAAATTAGGGCTTGACTAAATCCTTAAGGGTACCTCCTCTCTGGGGTTGCCCACACTCCCCTTTTTTGACTGTATACCCTTTTTTCCTTAAATAAAGACATCTCACTCCTCAAAAAAAAATTAGGGCTTGACAGTATGTTTAATGGAAATTCTTGTATCTCTATTTCCTGATTTGTATGCTTTTAAGCTCAGAGGAGATGAATGGCTGCATTTCATGCTAGAGGTGGTATCCAGATAAGCAAGAGTCTCATAGCTCTCTGCTGAAAGAATATGTACCAGTAATAGAGATATTCTCTGGGACCCCTTGCAATGAACCCCAATCTTAAAAAGGCAATGAAGTAAGCATTTCTGAAGCTTCCTTATATTAAAAAACCCTGTGGAATGCCATCAAAAGAGAAAAGTATACCTAGGTTTCATACTAAATTTTGATTCCAAGGGACTTTCCCACTTACTAACTGTGTGACCTTGGCAAAGTATCTCTGGAAATGGCACCTCCATCCATCCATTTAGCATAAAACAGAAATCTGAGGTTTCAGTGTCCCCTCAATCATCAATATACTTCCTTCTCTCTAAATCTACTCCTAACATCCCTAGCTAGGCTCTTATCATTTTTTTTGCATGGATCACTACAGTAGCTTCTTAAGTGGTCCTCTCCCACACTTGTACCTCAATTCTTCCTCCACCAACCACTGCACTAAATATGCCCAAGCTATGCTGGACTTCTGTCAGTTATCAGGACAAGGCAAGTTTATTCCCATCTCACAGATTTTGTACTCTGCCTAGTCAAGAAAACTCTTCCCTCAAGTTTTTTACACATCTGGCTCCTTCTCATAATGATTATGTTATTCAGTGTATGCACCTTGTTTAGATCCTGATTTGAACAAACTTTTAAAAAAATATTTATTAGACAACTGGGGAAATTTGATATTAAGGAATTTTTGTGTGCTAGTAATATTGCGCTTATTTTTAAACACCTTTGTCTTTTAAAGATACATTCTAAAGTATTTATGACTAAGATAATATATCTGGAATTTACTTCAAAATAATAGAGTGAGGAGTGGGTAAGTCAGTAGGGGTGTAGAAAAACATATGGCTATATACTGATATAATTGTTAAGGTTGGGTGCAGGGTAGATGTGATTCCAGTAAATTTGGGCTTAAATGTTTAAATATGTGTGTGTGTATATACAATGTGTATATATATATATGTGTGTGTGTGTGTGTGTGTGTGTATGTATACACAAAAACACACATACTGTATATATATTCAGTAGGATTAGCCTGTATCCTACACAGAGGAGAAGCAGACAAAGCATCAGTAAACAAAAAGAGTGTCATGGGAATGATGAGACAATGCAGTCTGGAAATCAGTTACCTGTTCATAGCCTCAAGACACAGCAACTAGTACTGTGGATCCTTGCATACAAATCCTAATACAGCAAATGTAACATAATACATTTTCATAAGAAAGGGGGTCCCCTTTTTCCAGAGTGTCCAAGTCTCAATTTTGAGCAGCTGATGATTGGCAAGGAGGAGTCTCCAAAGCAGAGAGTAAAAAGTGATGACTGACAATCTATATTTGGCCCATAGGCAGGTTTCTTTGAATCCATGGTGTTATGAAAATTTTTTAAATAGATGCCAAAATTCAAAATCTAGGACATTACACATAAAAATCTTGATTTTCTGCTTTTCTTCAAATCTGAGAGATTTGGTAATACTTAGTTGGAGCTGAGTGACAGCTCTACTTCAGATGGGGAAGGTGCCATCCAGTTTGGCACAATCCCCACCAGGTCTGCTTTACTTATGTTTTCTGGTGTGAAAAAAGGTATATTATAGGTTGGTGGATGGTACTGAGCTCCAACAGCCTGCTTTAATTTCTTTGTGTCAGGACTTCTCTTCATATCTCTCAGAGACTCTATGTGTGTTTGTATGTATGTTAGAGGTGGGGTGGAAGTGAGCACACCTGTATGGATTCTGCGGTGGGCTTTCAGGTGAGAACTTTTGGTGTATACTTTGCTGCATCCTGCAAAGTCACATTGGTGAATCCGTCTTCTCTTCAAGTCAAGATATTCTTCTCCCTGCATTTGGGTCATTCCTGCTGGTCTGAGCATAAAAACAGAGATAGGGCCAAAGAATGATTTTAAAGCTTAAGCTAAATAAATGAACTTACATATAATTGGAACATCTCATCCATGCATTTAATATATGTAAATTGAACACGAGCCTCCCAAGAGAAGAAATAATTGAAATAATTCTGGCAATTCCCTCAAATAGGCCATTTTGCTCAGTAAGTGCTGGTCCCAGGAGGTGGTAATATTTCACTGGGTGATTTCTGTTCCCATGCCATGTGAGTATTTCACTCTAATAAGTCTCATTCTTGTGTTTAAATAATTGTGTTTTTCATACAACATGCTTGCTAAAACACAAGCTAACTACATCATTAGTTCCAGCACTGGAAGACAAGTCTGCTTTAAACTTACAGAGAGAAATAACATGCAACTGTACTTTATAGGAAACTTGCAGATTTTTTAAGGGTAAAATTGATGATCTACAATCAGGACATAACACTGCCATAACATGCATGTACATGGACATGTGTGCACACAAACTCATACCTTTGCTGGAAAGGCAGTCTACCTATATTTTGTTGTCCTCAAATTCTTACTATCATGTCTGAGAACCCGTTCCACTTCTAGCACAGATACACACATATATATATATATACACAGAGACAGACCTGAAATAAAGACAAATGTACTCACTCTTGATGTCGTCCCTGAATACCCTGTAAGGCTGAGGATCCACTCTCAATTGCACTCTCCTCACTGTCACTTGGGATGTCCAGTGGAGACATGGAGGTAGGGTCAACTTTCACTAAAAGCAAGGAAAAGGCACAGCGTGGGCTACAAATATATGTGCTTCAGTAGTCATTTTCAGGATTTCCAATTTAGCCCACAATGAGAAATAACAATAAGATAGAGAAATAAAATACAAAGATGGAAAAAGTGAATTTGTGTGGAAGGGAAGAGAAGAACATTTACAATTTTTAGCATAGCAGGGAACAGAAATTCCTTTGAGGGAAGGGCAATAAGAAACATTCTGGTGCCACTAGAATGAGCTTCTTCTCTAGGATAGCAAGATATGATAGTGGGTTGCTCTAGGGTAGGGTCTGAGTATGATTCAACTCTATCTCCAGACTCCAGGACAGGGTCTACTGAAAAGTCTGGCTCAATGAGTGTTTGTTGAATTGAACCCTATAAATGGTTCCCTGGTTGTCCTCAGATCAATGCCTAGGCTCACCCCAGAGGTGAAAACATCTCCTTTGGCTTCTGTGCTCCTAAATGGAAATAGTCAATGAAGTGGAACACAAATCTAGTACCTACCTAGTGGATGCTTGATACATGTTAGCATCCTTCCCTTCCAAATAATGTTGGGAGAAACCCTTAATTATATCACCTCCTGATGCTTGTGATGCCTAACTTAACTGAGTCAGGTGGTCAGTGGTCTCCTAGGTCTAGTGAACGCTCCAAAATTTCTGTGTACAAGAAACTTAAGGGTGACACTGAAGTTGGGGGGGTATTTGATTAGTGCAGTTGCCTTTGCACATTGATTGTGTGTCATTCACTGAAACATTTTAAGCATGCATCTCATATGTATGTGTCTGTATGTGTGTGTGCATGATATAAATGCACTAGAACCCTAAAATGTTGTGTACTTACTGAAAAATAAACAAAAAATAACATGTAAAGGGTGAGAAAATAAAATCAAATTTTGATACTTTCTTTTTGAGTTCCAGTTGTTTGTGTGCTCCCACCACCCCCTAAGATATAACCATACCATTTTGGAGACCACTGGGATAATGGTCTCAGCTTGAAATTACATTGAACAGTTTTAAAATTTATTATGTTTTTAGCTGTTCTAGTGGACTGATGGATATTATGGGGGGAATATAAAGGCCTGATGATAAATTGATATCATCAAATTTCCATACAGGGAATTTTATTTTCCCATTTCCTTTTTGTTTGGCTCTCTCTCCCTAAATGGAAGTTAAGAACACTGTTTTAATTAACACCCTCAGGGGATCTCAAAAACAAGATTGAACACATCATTACCACAGTTAATTACTAGTCTATGATGGCATTTTTATTCAAAAGAATACTGTAGTTTCAGCAACCTGATGCTTAGTATGTTGTTTCTCAGTCTCCTATATTAAGTGATGGAATGATTGCAATACATTGAATTTCAAAGGTACAAAGCTCTTAGTTTTATTTACACTGAGCTGAAGTCTGGTTCCTAGTCATTTCTAACCATATAGCTCCCCTTTGGTTTTTCAAATTCATGCTATTTAATCAGCTCCTCATTTGACATAGGTTTGAATCTTCTCACCATCCTAATCTCTCTCCTCTAAGTGTACCCTAACTTTCCAACATCCTTCCTAAGGTACAACATGCAAAATTAATTATAATTCTACAGATGTAGTGAAACTAAATATCTTGAACCAATTCAGAGGGCAAATAATTTTCTTTGATCTTTCACAATTACAAACTAAAGTTTATAGACCAGCAGGAGGGGAACTGGGTGGCTGGGGGATACTGGTGACTTAATTTATACCTTTCTGAATTCTAAACTTATTTTCAAATATAAATAGGGAAAATAGTGTTTCCTGGACAAATTTTCAAGTTTGTTCATCAAATTATCTGTTGCAAGACATCTGCTATCTATCAGGTTCTCTGGAGACACACAAAGAGAAATAAGATAGTGATGTCCATGAGGAATTTACAATTCACTTGTAAAGAATGCCCATACACTTGTGATATAAGCAAGCAAAAAAGTAAAGTTGAGGGTGATAGATGTCAAATGAGGGGGAATACAAGGAAGATGGCAATATTTCAAAGATTATTTTACTGGTAGGGAAAAGAAAGGTATGGTATAGAGAGAGTCTGGAGTTAAGGGTGGCTAAGTGTGTAGGGTTAGAAATATTCTCAAGTTTTCCACCAAAGCATTCCTAATGGCATAGAAGAATAAATATATTCTCCTGGAAATTCCCAAGGTAGGTGTCTTAGTAAGCTTAAAATTATTTTTGAAGTGTGTGCTTTATCTTAAAAGGTTATTCAAATTTTATATTTCTATCTTTGATAAAATCGTATTTTAAAATATAAAATGTTTATATTACTTAGATCAAATAATCTAGAGGTTACAGGCAGTTACATAGTATTTCACCCAAGGATATGCATATCCCAATTTGAGAAGATGGGCTAAACAAGAGTCATTTTACATTCTTAATCATTGAAGAGACATGATAAAAATAGTGTTTATGAAATATTACTCTTGAGACTGTGTGAAAGAATACTCGGAGAGTGTGAAAAGAGGTACGAGATAGGACGACAAAAAAAATTTAGATTGAAAAAGTGAGGCCCAGAAAAGGGGCACCTTGATGCTCACCTGATCCAGCATTTTTGCCATCTCCTCCAATGAGTGGGACTGTAATGGCTGAAGAGCCCCCATCTGCAGGCAAAGTAGTATACACCATGGGCAGTGACTGCACCACCACTGGGATAGTCTTCAGGCCACCCATCTTATTTGGCAGATTGACTGAGGGGATGGTGTGAATCACATGTAAGATATGCTGGCCACCAGTGCCCTGAGAGGGAGCCAGGATAGAGCCTGGAGTCAAAATGGTAGGGATGTTTGCTGAAGAGCCTGTGTCAGATGTTGAAGTGGACACTACAAGGGTCTGGGGAGCAGGCTGTGGCTTGAGAGGACGTATTGGAGCTTGCAGCATGCTGGCAGGCTGGAGAGGAGCCTTGGGCTTGTGAAAGGAGAGGTCAACTGGCTCCACCTGAGGCAAGCTGAAATCATTAGCTAGAAGTTCTTCTGGGGGTTCGATCTTGATGTCATTAAACAGTGCTGGGTTTTCCATGGGGTTGGCATCCAGGAATGGTGGAGATGTCATATTACTACTGTCTGCTGTCTTAGGGAAATTTCTGATCTGAATAGGGCCAGTGACCTAAAATAAATAAACAAATGAAAGGTGCAAAACAGTGTTAATACACTGAGGAAGAGACATGTGAGCAATAAAAGAAAGCTCTAGTCTCTTTTCATGGACAGAATATATAGGGAGTTGAGAGACATGAGACAGGGGTACACTAAAGGAGAAAAAGAAGGTAATCTTTACTAAGCACCAGTACTAGGCACTTTGTCAGGCAATTGATACAAATTATTTCATTTAATCTTTACAATAATCTTGCAAGATTAACTAAACACTTTCCAAGTATCCACTATAAGTACTGTGCTAAGCCTACTGAAGACACACATGAATAAGGTTTAGCCACTAAGTACATACTAACATACTAACTATAATGACAGAAACATGTGAGTAGGTTTTAAGTCATACCATAATAAGTGATGCAGCAGAAATATAAGCAAGGTGTTTTAGAAAAAGAAAAGGGACTAATTATTTCTGTCTAGACAGGATAAGGGAAGGTTTCAAGGAGGATGTGATATTTTATATGGGTCTTAGATAATTAATAGGAGTTCTCTAGGCAGAAAGGGTTAAGAAAGATATTCCTGTCTGCAAAGATATAGCACCAGACATGCTTAGTGAATAATGATGCAATATTGTCAGTTGTTTTATATGCAAAATTGAACTGTGCAACTTTTAAATTAAAAAATATTAATTAAATGATCAATTTATGGGCAATATATAAAGTAACATAAAGCCTCAACTTCATTAAAAACTTCCTAAGAATTCTATGAATTCAAAGGTCAAAGATATTGTGAACTTTGTATACCATTACCAAGCAACACTCTGTACCTTGAAGATGGCCTTGGAGTGGTGGTGCTACTTTAGCCAGTAACCAAAACATGATCCCATTCTCTATCAGGATTATATTTGAGTTATGGGAGTTTTTAATTATGAGAGATGTTCAGTAGTACATCCCTTACACAAATACAACTATTCTTTATTTTTATATATTTGGAATATGAGGGAAGGTGGAATTCCAGGAAAGGCTGGGTGATAAAAGATAATTGTTTTGAGGAGGAGACTTACATGGGCAGAGCTATTTCTGTGTGATTTAACTAGCTCTTCAATGAAACATAGATTGAAGGAGGAATGAGACTGGATTCAAAGAGACCAAAAAGAAAGCAAGAGGAAAAATCTTGGTGAGACATTTATGAGACAAGTGGAGAAGTATAAATATTGACTTGATATTGGGTGTTATTAAGGAACCATTGTTAATTTTTATAGGTTCTATAATAATATTGTGGTTATAATTTTTTAAAATTTAGGTGAAAGATAATAAAGGCCTGAATCAGAGAATGAAGAGGGGGCAAGGAGAGGCAATGTCCTCTGACTCTGACTTCTTTAGAAAAACCCTCAGAATGAAGGCACATAGTGAATCTGTGGCATCTTCCTGCCCTGATGGACAGTGACTGCATTGCGGTATGGATGGGGACTTGATAATATGGGTAAATGTAGTAACCACATTGTTTTTTCATGTGAAACCTTCATAAGAGTGTATATCAATCACACCTTAATAAAAAATTAAACTAAAAAACCCTCAGAACATGCCAGGAGTAAGTAAAGTTACCAAGAAACATCCATGCTTTATCTACAGAATTTAGCCAGATGATCATCTGCTTTCTTCCTTTGCTATGCCGATACTCCTGTTTTCTTGATTTACAAATTCCCACCCAACTCAGGCACTGTTTGTGGTCTGAATATTGCTTCAATCTGCCTCTAAGACATGACTTCTATGATTTGTCTCACTGTTCCACATACTTCTAAGGTAATCTATCTTTCATGGTTAGATTCACTCCATCCAGGTAAGGGGGATGGAAGGATAGGGGGAGATATTTCTCAAGAATGGCTCCGCTGAACTTAAAAATTCCTTGCCCTGTGATTCACCCAAGTCAACTTAAGCCCCTATTTTTCCTGCATTTCCCACTTGTCTCTTCATCTGACTAGCTCCTTTCCCAGATTAAGGAGGCACAATCTCAGGAATCTCTAAGGAAGAGTAGGGCGATGAATCTTTCTATGATTTCTTTATCATGGCTGTCTTTAACATTGAGAAATAGACTTACAACAGAGAGCATAAGAAGACACTGAGCGCAATGTCACTCTCTATAAGAATGTTGATTGTGAATACAGATGTGGATATAAACACAAAGTCTGGCAATATATGTTAAGGAAGGATCTAGTTAAAAATTTAGGAACTTTCTATATTTTTAAGCCAGAAACCTAAGAAAGCTGAAGCCATTGTAAATATAAAATGGAGACCACCTTGGCAACCTTACTGTCTTTTGCTAAACAAGCCATCTTTAGGACCCTGAGAGTTGCCCAGTATAATGCTGTTACCTCAAGGCCTTGTACGTAGCTGGCACTCAATACACATTCACTTTATTGAAAAACGCATTATTCAGGAAAACCCAAAATGGGAACTAACGAATAAAAGTATAGAAATTGAATAACATATAGACTATTCTTTTTTTTGGTATTCTTTTAAGTTATCATTGCTATAAAATCTTATGAAGGTTTCACATGAGCAACACTGGTTACAACATTCACCATATTATCAAGTCCCCCCCACACACCAATTGCAGTCACTGTCCATCAGCATATGAAGATGCTATAAAGTCATTACTTGTCTTCTCTGTGCTTTACTGCCTTCCCTGTGACCTACCTATATTATGTGTGCTAATTATTCCCTTGCCCTTATTCCCCTTCTCCCTCCTTCCCAACCCACTCTCCCCAATGCCATCCCTTTGGTAACCACTAGCCCCTTCTTAGAGTCTGTGAGTCTGCTGCTGTTTTGTTCCTTCAGTTTTGCTTTGTTGTTATACTCCACAAATGAGGGAAATCATTTGGTACTTGTCTTTCTCTGCCTGGCTTATTTCACTGAGCATTATATCCTCTGGCTCCATCCATGTTGCTGCAAAGAGTAGGATTTGTTTTCTTCTTATGGCTGAATAACATTCCATTGTGCGTATATACCACATCTACTTTATCCATTTATCTACTGACAAACACTTAGGTTACTTCCATATTTTGGCTATTGCAAACAGTGCTGCAATAAACATAGGGGTGCATATGTCTTTTTGAATCAGGGATCTTGTTTTCTTTGGGTAAATTCCAAGGAGTGGAATTCCTGGGTCAAATGGTATTTCTAGTTTTAGTTTTTTGAGAAACATCCATATTGCTTTCCACAATGGTTGAACTAATTTGCATTCCCACCAAAAGTATAGCAGGGTTTCCCTTTCTCTCCATCCTCACCAGCATTTGCTGAGCCTTGATTTTGGATGTTGGCCATCCTAACTGGTGTCAGGTGATATCTCATTGTGGTTTTAATTTGCATTTCCCTAATAATTAGTGATGTGGAGCATCTTTTCATGTGCCTGTTGGCCATCTGAATTTCTTCTTTGGAGAAGTGTCTGTTCATATCCTCTGCCCATTTTTTAATCAAGTTATTTGCTTTTTGCATGTCGAGGCCTATGAGCCCTTTATTTATTTTGGATGTTAACCCCTCATCGGATAAGTCTTCTACAAATGTATTCTCCCATACTGTAGGATGCCCTTTTGTTCTACTGATGGTGTCCAGTGCTATACAGATTTTTAGTTTGATGTAGTCCCATATGTTCATTTTTGCTTTTGTTTCCATTGCCCAGGGAGAAGTATTCAGGAAAAAGTTGCTCATGTTTATATTCAAGAGAATTTTGCCTATGTGTTCTTCTAAGAGTGTTATGCTTTCATGAATTACATTCAGATCTTTAATCCATTTTAAGTTTACTTTTGTGTATAGACTTAAACAATTATCCAGTTTCATGCTCTTACACGTAGCTGTCCAGTTTTGCCAACACCAGCTTTTGAAGAGGCTGTCATTTCCCCATTGTATATCCATGGCTCCTTTATTGTATATTAATTGACCATATGTGCTTGGGTTTATATCTGGGCTCTCTAGTCTGTTCCATTCATCTATGGGTCAGTTCTTTTGAGAGTATCAAATTATTTTGGGGAGTTTGAAGTTGGGGAGCATAATCTACCCCGCTTTATTCTTCCTTCTCAGGATTGCTTTGGCTATTCTGGGTCTTTTGTGATTCCATATAAATTTTAGAACTATTTGTTCTAGTTCATTGAAGAATGCTGTTGGTATTTTGATAGGAATGCATTGAGTATGTAGATTGCTTTAGGCAAGATGGCCATTTTGACAATATTAATTCTTCCTATCCATTTATTGGTGTCTTCTTTAATTTTTCTCATGAGTGTCTTGTAGTTTTCAGGATATAGGTATTTCACCTACTTGGTTAGGCTTATTCCTATGAATTTTATACTTTTTGATGCAATTGTAAATGGAATTGTTTTCCTGATTTCTCCTTCTGCTAGATCATCATTAGTATATAGGAATGCAAAAGATTACTTGTATTAATTTTGTATACTGCAAATTTGCTGAATTCAGTTATTAGTTCTAGTAGTTTTGGGGTGGATTCTTTAGGGATTATTATGTACAATATCATGTCACCTGTAAACAGTGACAGCTTAACTTCTTCCTTACCAATATGGGTGCATTTTATTTCTTTGTGTTGTCTTATTGCTATAGCTAGGACCTCCAAAACTATGTTGAATAAAAGTGGGGAGAGTAGGCATCCTTGTCTTGTTGCTGATCTTCAAGGAAAAGCTTTCAGCTTCTTGCTGTTAAGTATAATGCTGGCTGTGGGTTTGTCATATATAACCTTTATTATGTTGAGGTACTTACCCTTTATACTCATTTTGTTGAGAGTTTTTATCATGAATGGATGTTGAATTTTGTCAAATGCTTTTTCAGCATCTATTAAGATGATGTGATTTTTATCCTTCTTTTTTTGATGAGGTGTGTGATGTTGATGGATTTTCAAACATTGTACCATCCTTGCATCCCTGGAATAAATCCCACTTGTTCATGATGGATGATCTCTTTTTTGTATTTTTAAATTCGGTTTGCTAATATTTTTTTGAGTATTTTTGCATCTATTTTCATCAGGAATATTGGTCTGTAATTTTCTTTTTTTGTGGTGTCTTTGCCTGGTTTTGGTATTACAGTGATACTGGCCTCATAGAATGAGTTTGGAAGTATTCCCTTCTCTTCTACTTGTTGGAAAATGTTAAGGATGGGTATTAGGTCTTCTCTAAATGTTTGACAAAATTCAGTGGTGAATCCATCTGGTCTAGGGGTTTTGTTATTAGGTAGTTTTTTGATTACCACTTCAATTTCATTGCTGGTAATTGGTCTGTTTAGACTTTCCGTTTCTTCCTTGGTCAGCCTTGGAAGGTTCTATTTTTCTAGAAAGTTGTTCATTTATTCTAGGTTATTCAATCTGTCAGCATATAACTTTTCATAGTATTCTCTAATAATTGTTTGTATTTCTGTGGTGTCTGTAGTGATTTTTCCTTTCTCATTTGATTCTGTTCATGTGTGTAGACTCTTTTTTTCCTGATAAGTCTGGCAAGGGGTTTATCTATTTTGTTTATTTTCTTGAAGAACCAGCTCCTGGTTTCATTGATTCTTTCTATTGTTTTATTCTTCTCGATTTCATTTATTTCTGCTCTGATCTTTATTATGTCCCTCCTTTTACTGACATTGGGCCTCATTTGATTTTCTTTTTATAATTTCATTAATTGTGAGTTTAGACTGTTCATCTGGGTTTGTTCTTCTTTCTTGAGGTAAGCCTGTATTGCAATATACTTTCCTCGAGAACTGCCTTTGGTGCATCCCACAGGTTTTGGGCTGTTGAGTTGTTCTCATTTGTCTCCATGTATTGCTTCATCTTTATTTTTATTTGGTCATTGACCCATTGATTATTTAGGAACATGTTTTTAAGCTTCTATGTGATTGTGGTCTTTTATGCTTTATTTGGATAATTTATTTCTAGTGTCATACCTTTGTGGTCTGAAAAGCTGGTTGGCACAATTTCAATCCTTCTGAATTTATGGAGGCTCTTTTTGTGGCCTAGTATGTGATCTATTCTGGGAAATGTTCCATGGGCACTTGAGAAGAATGTATATCCTGCTGCTTTTGGGTGGAGTGTTCTGTAGATTTCTGTTAGGTCCATCTGTTCTAATGTGTTGTTCAATGCCTCTGTCTCCTTACTTATTTTCTGTCTGTTTGGTCTGTCCTTTGTATTGAGTGGTGCGTTGAAGTCTCCTAAAATGAGTGCATCACATTCTATTTCCCTCGTTAGCATTTGTTGTACATATTTGGGCACTCTTATGTTGGGTGCAGAGATATTTATAATGGTTATGTCCTCTTGTTGGACTGACACTTTTATTGTATAATGTCCTTCTTTGTCTCTTGTTACTTTCTTTGAAGTCTGTTTTATCTGATACAAGTATTGCAATACCTGCTTTTTTCTCCCTATTGTTTGCATGAAATATCTTTCTCCATCTGTTCACTTTTAGTCTGTGTATGTCTTTGGGTTTGAAGTGACTCTCTTCCAGGCAGCATATAGATGGGTCCTGTTTTTTTTATCCATTCTGTATCCCTATGTTTTTTGATTGTTGCATTCAGTCTGTTTACATTTAGGGTGATTATTGATAGATATGTACTTACTGCCATCACAGGCTTTAGATTTGTGGTCACCAAAGGCTCAAGGGAAGCTTCTTTACTAGCTAACAGTCTAACTTAACTCACTTAGTATGTTATTTCAAACACAATCTTAAGGTACTTTTTCCTCCCTTCTTTTTCTTCCTCCTCCATTCTTTATATATTAGGTGTCATATTCTGTACTCTTTGTGTATCCCTTGACTGACTTTGTGGGTAGTTGATTTAATTTTGCATTTGCTTACAAATTAATTGGTCTACTTCATTTACTGTGGTTTTATTTTCTCTGGTGACAGCTATTTAGCCTTAGGAGCACTTCCATCTATAACAGTCCCTTTAAAATGAACTGTAGAGACAGTTTGTGGGGGTTAAATTCCCTCAACTTTTGCTTATATGGAAATTGTTTAATTCCTGCTTCAAATTTAAATGATAATCTTGCTGGGTAAAGTATTCTTGATTGAAGTCCCTTCTGTTTCGTTGCATTAAATATATCATCCCTCTCTCTTCCAGCCTGCAAGGTTTCTGCTGAGAAGTCTCCTGATAGCCTGATGCACTTTTCTTTGTATGTGAACTTTATTTTTCTCTGGCTGGTTTTAATATTCTCTCCTTCTCCTTGATGTTTGCCATTTTAATTACTATAAGTTTTGGTGTTGTCTTCGTAGAGTCCCTTCCGTTGGGAAATCTCTGTACTTCAGTAGCTTGAAAGACTATTTCCTTCCTCAGATTCAGGAAGTTTTTAGCAATTATTTCCTCAAAGAGACTTTCTATCCTTTTTTCTCTTTCTTCTTCTTCTGGTACCCCTGTAATGAGAATATTTTTCCATTTGTATTAGTTGCACAGTTCTCTTAATTTTCTTTTATTCCTAGAGATCCTTTTTTCTCTCTGTGCCTCAGCTTCTTTCTTTTCCTCTTCTCTGATTTCTATTTCATTTACCATCTCCTCTACCTCATCTAATCTGGTTTTAAATCCTTCCATTGTATGTTTCATTTCAGATAGTGTATTTTTCAAGGTTTCTATCTTTCTTGAAGTCCTCCCTGAGATCTTGAGTATTTTTCTGTAGCTCTGTATGTTTATGATTTTTATTTTGAAATATTTATCAAGAAGATTGGTGATTTCAGTTTCACTGAGCCCTCTTTCTGCCAGTTTTTCTTGTAATTTTGTTTGTACTAAATTCCTTTGCCCACTGATATTTCTTATGATTACTATGGAATAATAACTTTGTGTAGGTGGCGCCCTCTAGTGTCCAGAAGCTTTACTCTCTGGAGCTGCCTAGCACCTGGAGCAATTCGGCAGCAGGGGGAACGGAGGGTGGGCAATGTTGCAGGCACATGAGCTAAGCCTGGCCAGGAGGAAAGTGGTCTTTTCTGCTTCTTGGCTGCAGTGCCTGCATCCACTGACAGGTCCATGGGCTGAGTGCACAGGGAGAAGCCTCTGCACTATGCCCCTGTAGCTGCCTTAGGTAGCAACCCTCTGGCTGGCCTGGCATGATGGTGGGGGCAGCATATATGTGATGTGGACTAGTGCTTGCTGGGAGGAAGGAGTTGCATGCTGCATATTGCTGTGGGAGGCCTTGGCACTGCATTGCCAGCCAGGGGAATAGAGCACCTGAAGCTCCTGAAAGTTCCCAACCTGTTGGGATGAGGGTACCAAGATGATTTTGTCCACCTGTCCTTTCTCCTGAGCAGGAGGCTCTGTGTAATCCTTGCCCCTTTAATACCCCTCTTGCTGTAGGGAAGTCTTTCAATGTGCCCACCTTTCTTTTGTCTCAGATAGGCCAGTTTTGGTTACCTATTCTCCACAGGTGACTGGAATCTCAGTCTCACTGCATATTCTGTCTTTCCTTTCCAACCTCACTAATCTCCAGAGCACCACATAATGTGGGTTCATGCTCCTGGAGTAGATCTCTAGGGCTGGGTGTTTAGAGTCCTGGGCTTCTACTCCATTCCCATTCTGTTTCTCTTCTTCCCTTCTGTGAGCTGGGGTCGAGGAGGGCTTGGGTCCTGCCTTATCGTGGCTTTGCTACTTTACCCTTTTCTGTGAAGTCTTCTGTTTTCCCCAGATGTAGGCAGTCTGTTCTGCAGTCTTTGGGTTGCTTTTTCAGGATTACTTGTATTTGCTGTATTTTTTTTTGTTATATGTGGTTTTGGGAGGAGATTCTGTCTCACTTCCTATGCTGCCATCTTTTTCCCCCTCTCCCATATATTCTTATTCATTTGATGGGAAAAGATATTGTAGGGCCATGCTTCAGCAAGCCATTATGAATGGTCCTTCTGTAGACTAAGCCTGCCCTGTGGTCTACCAGTTCTTAACAAAAACCCTGTATGCAACAGGGCTTCAAGCATTACTTCTCTTCTGCCATCATCATAAGACTTTGAAAGAAATGTTGGAAGGCCAGTTTGGATTTTATTGTTTTAGTAATAACTTCCTAAAAGCATATCACCACATAGTTCCCTCTGCACATGTCACTTTTAAGTGTACCTGTGATGCCTAAGTAGCAAGGATTTTCTAGCTTATGAATATTGCATTCTGCAAAAGCAAGATTCCTGAAGAAAATAGATTATGCTTGAAAGGAGCTCTCAAGATGGAACTAACTACTCTTTCTTGCTTGGTGGCCTGAAGGCATAAAAGGACAAGCATTTCATATCTACATATTATTATATTGAACAGTTTTGTGTGCATTGAGGATTCCCTTTTCAATATGGTTAAAATAATTTTAATAAGAATTCTGATATATACTCTGATTTCTTCCATATTTTGAATATATCCATTCCTATAGTTAAAAACCCAACACACTATCTACCTTACCTTCTTTTTGTACATTGCATACTATACTTGAAGGTATTGAAAAAGACATAATGTAAGGAGTGAGTGAGTTTTCATCTGTAGGGTTTTGGGGATTTTTAAGATTTCTCACTAAGGTATTTCAAAATGGCTCCCCATTCTACTCTTCATTGAATATAATTATCACATCTTTAGAAGCTCACCTGATGATTGCTTCAACACTTTGCCATCAGACTTTTATCTTTAAATCATTTCCTTTCATCTTTAAAATTGTGTTATGGCTTCAGTTTATAAGTCTTCTATCATCAGTCTCTACCACTTTTCAAAGTGAATAGCTACTTTACCCATTCGCTATTTTACCACTTTAGGTTACAGCTTTCTAAGATATCTGAGTCTATGAAGAAGATTGGGTAGAAAAAATTAAGAAACTTGAAGGCGGTTTGAAGAGAAGCTTTAATTTTCATAGTCCTTCTCAAATGACCAGAATCCTAATTAGATTTTAAGTCAATTTGAGTTGACAAAAAATATATATTGATATATTGCCAAAGACAATGGATAAAGACACCTAGAACCCTCAATTCTAGGTAGAAATCCAGAGAAAAGGTGGTCAATTTCACAAATACTTAAGCTCTTGAACATTTGATGAAGATAGGTAGAAAGGTCCTGGGAGGTGAAGGGTCACGGAATCAACTGTTTAAAGCAGCGCGCTGCGCTGAACGCGGGAAGGCAAGACAAGAAAAAAATGTGAAAACAAAACACTCCAGGCAGCACACTAGGAGGAAAGGAGAGGAAGGAGTATTATCATGGTAATAAGAGAGCCCAGGCTCCTTCCAAACCGAAAGAGGAAAGCTCTTTTTGTATACAGGTCCCTTCTAGCTTTGCTCTGGCTTTAAACTATTCATTTTCATGTGTATGTGCATATGTGTTCACATTCACACAAATATGTGCACATTCATTGTTTACATCAAAAAGTCAGTTTAACCCTCTGCAACTCCAATCATTCTCCAAGAAGGATATCAGTTGTTTGGATATTAGAGAAAGGAGAGGTGAATGGTTTTGAATATTATTAGAAAGCCAGACATAAATTAAACCTAGATGGGTTTAAAATGTTGCATCATCACCATCTCAATATCATCAGGAAATGGAGCACACTATAAAACAAAAGAATTAATCATTTTGTGCAAACTAATTAACTAGGCAATCCTAAGGGACTGGGAGAGAGTGTCAGGCATAGTAGCAGCCACATCCAGGAAAAATGAGGTCAGAAATGTACATATGTATGTATGTAGAAATATGTGTGGATATGTTCATTAGGCAT
This sequence comes from Manis pentadactyla, assembly GCF_030020395.1. Lineage (NCBI taxonomy): Eukaryota > Metazoa > Chordata > Mammalia > Pholidota > Manidae > Manis > Manis pentadactyla. The sequence continues at coordinate 51,268,920 of NC_080038.1, read as the reverse complement.
TTGATCAGTATTTAACCTGAAAATGTGGAAATATTATTATCTAACATGAGACTATGGAAAAAATGAAAAATATGATGAAATACTTTTTCTTCCTGAAAGCATGTAAGATTATTTTTGGATGATGAATAATGTATCTTATATAACTATAGTAGAAAAAAGTATTAAAAAATCACATCCTAATGGGCTAAATGGTGTTCTCCAAAAATATATGTCTGTGTCCTAATCTGCAGAACCTATGAATGTTATCTTATTTAGAAAAAGCCTTTTCAAATATAATTAAACTCATTAAAATGTAATTAAAATCTTGAGGAGATTATCCTGGATTGTTTGGGTGGGCCCTAAATTCAGACAAGTGTCCTCATTAGAGGCACACAAAGGATAGATACACAGAGACACAGAGGAGAGTGATGTGAAAACACAGATAGACATTGGAGTGTTGAGGCCACAAGCCAAGGAATACCCACATCCACCAGAAGGTGGAAGAAGGAAGGAACAGATCTGCCCTAAAACTTCTGGAGAATTCATGGTACTAACAACACCTTGATTTGGGCTTCTGGCCTCTAGAGCTGTGAAAGTATAAATTTCTGTTGTTTTAAGCCACCCAATTTGTTGTTGAGGCAGCCCTACAAAACTAATACTTCACATCAAACCCAGATTTCTCCAGGCTGCTTAGGACAAAACTAATATAGAGACTTATTTATTTTTATCTGAGCTAATTTAAAAAATGTAAACAATATTGATGATAAGGGTATGGCAAAAACTGTGAAGGTGATACATAAATAATTGAAGTTGGGGAGACAAAAAAATCACTGTGAAAACAGGAGATATTTATGTGAAACAGTTGACAATTAGAGAACAAGAAATAAGTTGAGCTACATGAGTGATACAGATAATTTACCATTCCAGAAGCTTCAGTGCACTAAATATTAGTGAGGGTTGGAGTTATGAGTGAAAGTTTTATAGAAGATATGGAATTGGAATTTTGGTCTTAAGGAAAGTGTCGGATTTGGTAAATTAGACAGGCTAACTGAAGCACTTTCCAGACAAAGAGAACAGAACAGGAAAGGTGTCACTGAGAACCTTTTAGAAGTGTATAATCCAATTAGGTAATATTATAGAAACACCGTTAATTTTCTTTGGTATAATAGTGTTGATGAAGTTATATAAGAGAATGCCATTATTTGTAGATGACTCATGCTGAATTATTTAGGGATGAAGTCTCTCAATATAAATTACTTTCAAAGGTAAAAAATGAGAGAAAAAACATACAGAAGAGAGAAGCAGAGAATGAGAGGCAGGGGGAGAGAGAGAGAATATATATGACTATATCAGAATATGTGTCAAAATGTTAACAATATTAAATCAGAGGGGAGAAGACATGTATGATACAATGTGGACCCTAGAGCTCCTCATACACTTTGTCCAAGAAATCCCACCTCTAGGACATAATCAGAAACTAGAAACAAAGAGCATGAGACAACCAAATGTTCATTCATTATATGGTACAGTGATATAGGAATCCAAAGATGGGGGAGCAGCATGTGTGTAATGAACTAGACAGTCATTCACAAATCCTACCTCATGAAACAAACAATTCATATAATAAAATAAACCAGGAGATTTCTTCACTAGTATGTTACCAGTATTGTACTGTTATAGAGCAAAAGCCCTGGGCCTTTGTCCCCTAGCATATGGCCAGTGTTCTGTGGCCATGCACCACAGGCACCCTAGCTTTATTAAAAACAAGATATATTAGAAATGACAAGAAGCAAAATATGTGCTTAGATTATCTATTACCCAGAATTTTCTATACATTGAACTAATTTCAAATGCCTTCAAATTCTGGAAACTTAGTACACTTAGACAACACATGGGAAAACACTTCTGTAATTTACTTAAGTGTACTGTGATTTTAAAATAAGGTAGGTGTGTGTTGTAGACAACACTTCACTAGAACTTTTCTTATTACAAGTCCAATAGATTTTTATCTAACACTTATATTCTGCTTCTTCTTAATAACAACTATGACTAAGCACCAGCAACCAGCAGATGTTTACCAAGTAACAAGATTTGATGTGCTAATAGTCCCTAAATGGCAACAGATACAAGTAAGGCAACAAGACATTAAATTGGATTTAATATCACTAAAACAGGACAAAGGTATCTCATCCAGATGCACATGTAACTTAAATTCAGTTGTACACCATGGGCAAAACATTTAAAAACTTATTTTGTAAAATATGACTCCTAAATCTAAGCCAGACAGCTTATCTAGTGACTTAAGTACAGAAATGGAATGGTAATGAATATGCAAAACTGTATACTCAACTTGATAGTTGATTTTCAAGGGTCATTTTGACTGTATTTAGGTTTCACTTATGGAATGAATTTAGAACTCAACCCTGAGCAAAATTTTTGCATCTAATACAGTGCTTGGCTGTAAAAACAGATAATCTCTTTTAAATCATGTTCTGGGAGTGTCCAAGTTCATAATCTTCTTATCTGTAAAATAGCAATATTGAGAGTATTTATCTGTGATGGTTAATTTTTTGCCAACTTGGCTGGGTCACAGTGCCCATAAATTCGGTCAAACACTATTATAAACTTTTCTGTGGAAGTATTTTTTTTGGATGAGATTAAAATTCAAATCATCAGGCTTTAGTGGATTACCCTCCATAATGTGGGTTGGATTCATTCAATAGCCTGAAGGCCATAATAGAGAAGGACTGACCTCCAAGCAAGAAAGAATTCTTCTAACAGACTGCTTTTGGACTTGAGCATCAACTCTTCTCTGGTTCACTAGCCTGCACCATCAGAGTTTGGATTCAACAGGATTCCACAATCATGTAAGCAAATTCCTTAAAATCTCTTGATGATGATGATGGACAGATAGATAGATAGATGTAGATAGATGATAGATATATAAATACATTTTTATTTTATATAGAGATATGTATATTATTATATATGACATATACTTACATCTGTACATATACAGAGATATAGATTATATGTAGATATATAGATACATATTTTATTTATATCTATAAACATAAATATAGAGAGAGATTGAGTCATACACATTCTGTTATTTTTGTTTGTCTGGAGAACCTAAAACAGTATCCAATAATGCTATTCTGAAGATTAAATGAGACAATGCATTTAATATTCAGAGTGCCTGAAATATGGAATATTGCTAGATAAATGGTTGCTGTTGTCTACCAACTATCTAATCTTGCCCCTACAGCCTTGATCCCAGAATCTGTTTCTTTTAGGTGATTTACTCCCTATATAAACCTGAAATCCAGGCACTCAGATACTTCCTGGAAATACCCCTTCCTTCACTTCTTCTCAGTTACCAACATATTGTTAAAAAGAAAAATGAGCTTCAGTTCTATAATGATTACCAGATACTCAACACTATTATGGTTCAATATTAGTACCTAATTTTCCTGAACGCAGACCTGTTTGAATACATGCATTGAGCCACCTTCTGAATTAAGTTGGACCTCCAAGTTGTTTATGAGTTGATCCATACCTGGAAAAGAGACAAGAGAAAGATAATTTTAAAATAAGATCAAACCACCATATCATACAGTATGCCATTTACCTTGGTTACACCTATTTGTGTTTTATGAACATTATTTTTCAGACTTACCAGATACTGAGAAGTCAGTTTTGGAAAACACTCTAATTTATATATTTTACTCACCAAGATGGCCCTGGCTTGTCCACAGTAATATCAGCAAACCCTCCCCTCAACTTCTGTATGCATGTGAATCTGTTACTTCCAGTTTCTCCAACCTGTCCTACCTTCATAGGAATATCAGCATAGCTACACAGTTTCCAGAATCCTTCCCTTCCTGGTCTACCTCTCCTAAGAAGTTCAATGCTTTTGTATGGATATTTACCCTGTTGAGATTTTTACCAGTCAGTGCCAAATCTCTCTGAATAAACATTTTATATGTCTACCTCTCTTAAATATACAAGCCAGGTGGGGTTAATAAAGGCATTTTCCTGTTAGATAGTTTTTCTTCCTATGACCTGATGGTTTCATTCAGCTGCCCTACACCATCATAATCATTCACACTAGAAGCCCTACCAGCACCTCTTCAATCATATTTCTTTCTATCTATGTACAGCCTAATTTCATTAGAGAAGAGAACATTATCAAGGAAGATGAATCCTCAAATTGCTTTTGACTTAGTTGGTCAGGTTTTAGATCACTAAGTGTCTCCAAGTCAATTATAATTAGTTTCCTCCATTTATGACCTGGTTGCATTTCAAAGGTAGTCCATAAATCAGTTGTTTTGGATGTCAAGTACATTTGTCCATAGACATGTTCATTTTATTGGTCACTTCACAATAGCCATTTCAGATCTAATGCAGTTAAAATACAACAAATGCACAATCAGCAGGATACAAAATTATAATACAGCCACACAAAAATGGAAAAGGTAAACCTAAAAACTATTCCTTTATTTTATGTCAGGAATTGAGGAAACCACTCCTAATTAGATGGCAATAATACACAGTTTCTATTGGGATTATGAGGAAAACTTCTAGGCCACTATCAAAGAGTTTGGAGAATTCTGACACTTTAAAATATCTCATTTTATCTCAAAACACATGGATTTTCTATTCTTTGATCCAAGTATATGACTAGAAGAGCTCACATATATATCCATCATTCACCAAATATTTATTGCATACTTATTATGTGTCAGAGGTTATGCTAGGCACATCATTATCAGTTTTGTATCTAGGTCAAACAGACATGGTGAGTCAACGTGTAGCAGAGAGCACAGAACTGGTAGTTAGATGCATAGGGATCATATCCTATAATCTTTGTCAAGGCATTTTTCTTTCTAAGTTTCAACTTCTTCATCTAGAACTAAAAGATTTCAAACTGTTCTCTGCAGATTCCTAAGGCTTCTATGAAGCCTCCTGGTGGGATGAAGTTAATGGACGAAGAAATGTAGTAAGGAATAAGCACGGTAAAAGTCAGATGAAGAAAACTGATTTCTATTAGATTGTAAGCTCTTTGAAGTCAGAGATTTTCATCTTTGATGTTTTTTCAGTGATGTATTTCAAGGGATTAGAACAGTGCCTGGCACATGGTAGGTGTTCAATACAGTTTTGAAGGTTTTTGATCAGAGAAACAGAAAAGGAGAATGAGGAAGTGTGTTTTTTCTCAAGTATAGGAATTAGACGAGAGTGGGAAATAACAAAAGAAAATTACAGAGGTTACATATGAGAGCTAGAATTAACTATGAAGTATGAAGTGCCAGAGAGGCCCTTTTTTCCTAATTTCCAGGAGGAGGAAAAAGGTGTGATGGTAGAAAAAGAATGTTAGGTCAGACAACTCTCAACATAGTCCACAGAGGGGCACCATGAAGCCAGGAGATCTTTCTTGGTTGCTGCCAGAAAAATCTGCAGGAGTGGAGAGAATTTAGTTCCTCTCCGTTCACATATCCTTCAACCATGCCTTAATACTTTTAGCCAGGAGAACTAGCCATCTCCTATTCTTCTATTCCTATGAATTATAAGACAGCAAGGTTGAGGAAGCAGAGTGACTTTGATAAGCTATTTAGCCCCTAGGAGCCTCAGTTTATTCACCTGCCACAGGTGGGTACATATTTAATAGGGTTAATGTGAGGATTCCATGAATTAGTCCATGTAAATGCACATGAAAAAGTTGTTGGCATATAAAAAACCTTCTGATACAATTACCTATTGTTATCATTATCATCATTATTATTGTTGATGGCCAGAATCTTAAGCTCTGGCCCAGAGGGATATCTCCTAGGCATCAAACAGGTCCTTTACACTCAATGTGCTCATAAACCTTCACTTATATTTACAATCTCAGTTTTTAGCACCACCATAAACCCAATCTCAGTCTAAAAACCTGAGGGTCAATCACCTCCGACTCTTCTCTCTCCATCTCCAGCCAATTGGTTGCCAGCTGAAATAAATTCCACAGCAAAAATATCTATTAAATCTAGCACTTCATAATCTCCCAGTCACTTCTCCTTCCAGTCCATACTCCACATTACTACCCAAGTGTGGTAAAAAGGTGAGTGACTAGGGTCACATCCTGGTTCTGCAATTTCTTAACCATAAGGCCTTGGGCAAGCTTTTCCATCTCTCTGTTTCCCTATCTGTAAAATGGGAATAATGATGGTACCAGCTCATAGGGTTGTCATGAGGATTCATCAAAGTAATACATGTTCAAGTGTTTACAACAGTTTCTGGCACAAAGAGGCATTGTCTTCTGTTTCTCTCATTATCAGGTGAGGCCCTCAATGTTTACCCAGTCTTGGTCCTCTCTGTATCTCTGTCTTTCAGCAGAGTATCTCCTCTATACAATGTGTTAGTGTCCAATGAATGAATGATCATGGCAATAAGGAAGGTTATTTAATAGCAATAATATTATATTGCAATATTAAGTAATACTAATATTACTTAATAGCAATAATCAGGGAGCCTGAAAAATTTGTCTTGCCCCACCCACATCACAAATACTTTAGCCAAATGATATAAGAGAATAGCTGACAATTAGGAATGCCTCAGCCATTTCTGGTTAGTGTCCTCTCACCCAAAAAACAGTCAATTGGAATACCTGAACAACATTCTAAATGTTGGTAGGAATGACTATAGGGAAAGCTATCTGAAAGGTGTTTAATCTTCTCTTTTAAAATCAATATTTTCTTCAATATTTCTTCAATATTTTAGCCAGCCAAAATTTATTCTTCAATAAAAATACTTCAATATTTTAGCCAGCCAAAATGTAAAACTGAAGGAAATTAGGGCCTAAAGGATGGTCTTAAAAAAAACTTGATTTTTTTGAAAAGAGGATTTTATAAGCCTTTTGCTTTTCTCTAGAGTGGAGTTGCTGTTTTAAGTGTCTGGGGCCAGACAGCTGCACAGAAGCTGAGGAAGTGGAGAGGAAATACCCAAAAGGGGTTAGAGTATATCCTAGACCATTGAGATGTGAATCACATGGGTAGGAGGGCTTCAGAAGCAAATTACCTACTTGAGAAAATAACCATTATTCTGTCTGGATTGGCTCCTCAAGTCTTTGTGTCTAGAAGCTGGACTTTCTGGTCTTTCATCTAAGGGAGGGGGTACTGAAAGAGGAAGCAGAGGAAAAGATAGGAAGGAGGCCTGAGCCCCATCCACAGGACATCAATGTCTCATATATACAGAACATTACACCGTATTCCAGGTACCATGACCATAGAAATTTGATGAGAGTATATTTGTTTGTCATGTTCCCATTAATTTTGTTATGCAAGTGACACTTTCCATAGTGATCTCCTTGTTTTATGAAAGTGAACAGTGTCTCCAAGGGACAGGGGCAGGTGGCTGGCTAATAAGAACACATCCTATCCCTTCCCTGAGAGGAGAGAAAAATATATAGGGATAAAGTGAGAGGTTAAACCTTTAAAGAGGGAAGCAAAACAGAGTCACTGGGGCCTACAACCTCAAAAGAAGGCAAAGCACCGTGAACCCCGACACAGACATAAGAAGGTACCTTGTGTCTTAACAAGGTAGAGTATTTGGACAATACAAATAGTAATCCCTTATGTGCATCTACATAGCTTTGTAGTAGCAAAATAGCTTTCATATATCATTCCCATTTTAGATAATGAATTTGGAGGCCCAAGGTCACATAGTTTAGAAGTGGTGGAATTAGAACTTGAACTCTTATCCTCTGAGTCAAATTACAGTGCTCCCTCCCTACTTTCTAATATCCCAAATCCTGCAAGAACTTACTTTCTGAAAATCTGCTCAAAGAACAATTTTAAGGACAACAAACCCATCATTTTGGAAGATACTGAGCAGATACCATTCATTTTCAGACTCTGACTTATTAAGAAATGCTAGAAATGGTGAAAAAGGAAAATCAGTGTTTTAAGGTTTTGAGATTATAGGTAGTCTTTAAAACATATTACCTGTTTTTAATATTAGAAAAAGATAATTAAATAAAAAGTATAGTACACATATATTTTAACTGTATATCTTCCAGGGGGATAGAGACCAGTTTGAGAGGGACCTCTGGGAAAACCTTCAGAACTGAAGCTACTCTGCTACATGACATTAACAATAGAATGGTGTTAAAAGAACAATAATTGCCAACATTCACTGAGTACTTACTATGTTCCAGGTACTGTTCTGTTAAAAGAACAAATACTTATATTAGCTCATTTAATCTTCAAATTCTAGAAGTGGGCACATAATTTCCCCATTTTGAAAGTGAGGAAACTGAAGCACAGAGATATGAAGTAATTTATACTGAAATCAACCAATGAGTAAATGGCAGAACAGAGATTTGAATCCTTAGCAGTCTAGAGCTATAATGAAGCTATAATGCTCCTTGACCTGAGTGCCAGTGGGAACCCCCAACCTCTGCTTGAAGCAGATCACATAATGGAGGGTGAATGGTTGCTAGAAATTAAATGTCTGAAAAAGGAGATTGCAAGATCTTCATTTCCTCTAAACAGGGTCACACTTATCACCATAGGGAACATTGGAAAGCCCAAACTCAAAGAACGCCCACTTCTGGCATCTCAGCAGGTAGATTACTATGATTAAAAAAATATATTATATAAGTATAACTTCAGATTTCTAGAACAAGTCCCCTTGTCCAGCTCCCCCATCAAATGGTAAGTTTATTTTTATATAATAATTAACCTTATAATCAATAAATTGATAGAACTGCTATAAAAAGTACTATAGTTCAAGAAGGCAATGTGAAACAATGGAAAAATCTTTTAACTAGGAGTAGAGGGACCTGGGTTCTGGTCCGGGTTCCACTGTTTTCTAGCAGTATCATTTTGAGTAAAATACTTAGCCCTTTTCAGGTCTCTTCCAGTTATAAAACTGTATCATAAATAGTTTTATGATAAGAAGATCATGAGCTTGTAACGCTGTGGCTCTTTGTCCTTTTTCTAAACTGATGCTTCTGTGCGATTCTGGAGCTCTGTATTCCTAGAGGCCTTGCCTGATGATTAATATTATGATTAATAGGACTCCTTTAATATATTTGATGATCTATAATATCTTCTTAAATTTCTTCTTAATCTATGAGGTTGAGGTCAAGAAGGACAATTAAGTTCTGCACAAACCATTAAGTAAACTTGAGTCTCATTCTCACAGCATTAAAAAAACACAACTTTAAATTTTGTGTAATTTCAAATGCCGGCAAAAGTAGAGATAAACCCCCATGTGTCTTTTCCCAGCTTCAGTGATTTTCAGCTCATGGAAAATGTTTCATTTGTACCCCACAACCCACTACTCCCACATCAATAGGTACTTTTAGGCAAATCCCAGATATCACATTATTTCATTCCTATGGCATTTCCAGTGGAACATATTTAATCTTCATAATCCCTTGTAAAGTAAGCACTACAGGTGACTCCATTATACAAGTGAGGAAATAGAGGCTCAGAAAAATTAAATAATCCCAAAGCTATATAGCTTATAAATGAACTGGGATTTGAATCCAGGAATGATGTGCAATACCAAAGCTTTTTCTCCTTTAAAGAAATTGGTACTTTGCAATACAGTGATGACAATGCAAATAGTAGTAATGGAGGTGTTTCTATATCTTAAGAGTAAACTCTACTATTGAACACTTATGAAGAGTATTAAAGAATTCCTACTAATTGTGATGTGAATCATCAGAATAAACCTCTAGGAATACAGAGCACTGGCATGGCACTGAAGCATTAGTTTAGAAAAAGGACAAAGAGCCACAGCATTACAAGCTCATTGCTCTGCAACATCATGTAAAATCTCATGCAATCCTCTTCTTTATACCATTATTTCATACAACAGTGTCCTCCAACAAATTAAACATGGTGCCACTGCAGTAACCAAAAAGAATGTACAATATAAGTAGTTATTGTACATACTCAGTACAACAGTGCTTAAGGGCAGAAACTGTATCTTTAATGGCCGTTCCACTCACTGCCTGGAGCACCAAGTCAGGTAGTCCTAGAAGAGTCCTGGGCCATCTCAATTTGTAGAACACCAGGAGGTCAGGTTAATGAAGGGACGAGTAATACTAATCATTATTATTATTTTCAAGGCTACACATTGATCCTAGGATCTAGCTACAAACTAATAAAAAAACAAAACAAAACTGGAGGAGATATATTGTGTGTATTTATCAAAACTAGTTTAGAAGCCAAGAAAATAGATTCACATCCCATTCTACTGAAGATGAAATTGAAAGATGGAACAACTAGATCATTGACAGCACAGAAAGAAACAAAAAAGTTGGGATGATAAGCCCTAAATAATCAGAAGTTATGTATATGCTCAGCATTGTGACGACCTTTCTGAGATTATTGTACATTGCTGGTGAGTTTGTATTTCAAGGGAAACTAAATAGAAGTGAAATGCAGAAAAAATGAAAGAAACTCTAGAGAAATGAAGGATCAATTTTTTTAAAAAGGAAAAAATCGGAGCTAGATAAAGGAATTTAGATGGTTACATTTGGAAAAAAGAAAATAGGGGAAAAGATGGCTATCCTGATAATTGTCTTCAAAAGCACATGTTAGGTACTTTGAGAAAGCAGACTGCCTTATTATTACTGGAAATTACAGTCAACTTAAAGAGGATCTTACTAATGATAATCAAGTCTTTACAGAGAACCTACTACATAGGCAACATTATAGTAGACACTGTGTGTATACATGGGAAGGGAGGAAGCATATAATACCAAGTTTCTACTGGTTTCTACCCTCAAGGAATGGGAAGTTTAGTTCAGACAGAGAAAATTGGCAGCCCACTATAGATATTAACTTGGTTTTTACAGTGATGTTAAAAATTAAAACCAAATTAGTTGATAACTTTTCAAAACCAGATTTCCTTTTAAAAATTCTACCTTTTTTTGATGGGAAGATGGCAGCGTGAGTAGGTCAGTGGAAATCTCCCAAAAACATATATATTTATGAAAATACAATAAATACAACTATTCCTAAAAGAGACACCAGTGGATGCAGTACAACAGCCAGGATACATCTACATCTGCGAGAACTCAACATCACATGAAGTGGGGTAGATACAAGCCGCGGCCAGGTGACACCCAAACGCTCCCCCACCCCAGAACCCGGCAGGAAGAAAGGAGTCAGAACGGGGAAGGAGTGAAAGCCCAGGACTGCTAAACAACCAGCTCTAGAAATCCACACCCGGAGCGCAGACACAAGGTGCACGGGGTGCTGGATATTAGAGAAACAGAAAAGCAAAACCTGTGGGCAAGTCCCCACAACTGGCGCCCCTGACACAAAAGAAAAGCGAGTGCTTTTTGCAAGTCTTAAAGAGACAGGGGCCCCACAGCTGGACGAAGTCGTCCCGGCACACTTAGCCAGCAACTGGGAATCCTGGGGAACTTTAGGCACCCTAAACCCCCGGGCAGCAGCACAGCTCTGAAGCCCCTCACAGCACTAAACAGCCTGCCAGTTGTTCCTCCAACTGGCAGGGAACTGGACACACCGGCCCAGTAGTGGGAGAGTGGCAGTGTGTACTGGATGTGGTGGTGCCGGAGGGGATTGGAGCGGCCTGTGTGCACCGGCGGCAGCAGAGGGGACCAGGAACGGCTTGTGCAAGCCCGCCTAGGCAGTGACCGAACAACCCAGGAGCAGCCTGCGCATGCTGGTGGCAGTGGTGCCAGAGGAGCCCGGAAGAGGTACGTGTGGGAGAGGCTTGCGCACACCTGCAGCGGTGCCAGAGGGAGCAGCTGTGCTCTCAGCAGCCAACCGGAATCCCAGTCCAATGCACAGCCGCGTGGGCCAGACCAAAAGGCCACTGCTGGTGCACAGCTGCCCAGCAGGGGTGCCGCTATTGCAGAGGCGAGCACCTGGTGTGCATGCCACTCCCCACAGGGCTCCGTGCTGCTCTGATGGAGATCCCGCCCACAGCAGCTTAGGGGATTAACCTGGTGGCTGCTCCAGGAGTGTGGGTAACAGACACAGGCAGCAGAGAAGGGCAAGGCATCCAGAAAGCAGGAAAGGACTTTCTTCTCCCAGCTGGCACACCCGCAACCTGCCTACAGCCACCGCTATCACCATGAAAAGGCAAAAAAATTAAGTCCAGTCCAAAATAGTTCAGGCAACCCCTGAGAGAGGATCAGCACAGACAGACCTAACCAGTCTCCCTGAAAAAGAATTCAAAATAAAAATAATAAAAATGCTGACAGAGCTGCAGAGAAATATACAAGAGCTAAGGGATGATGTCTGGAGGAAGATTACAGATGTCCGGAGGGAGATTACAGAAGTGAAACAAACTCTGGAAGGATTTATAAGCAGAAAGGATAAGATGCAAGAGGACATTGATGGAATAGAAACCAGAGAACAGGAAAGCATAGAAGCTGACATAGAGAGAGATAAAAGGATCTACAGGAATGAAACAATATAAAAGAACTGTGTGACCAATCCAAAATGAACAATATCTGCATTATAGGGTTAACGGAAGAAGAAGAGAGAGAAAAAGGGAGAAAGTGTCTTTGAAGAAATAATTGCTGAGAACTTCCCAAAACTGAAGGAGGACATAGTTGCTCAGACTATGGAGACACACAGAGAGACGGGACCAAACAGGACAACACAAAGACACATAATAATAAAAATGGCAAAGATCAAGGACAAGGACAGAGTATTAAAGGCAGCCAGAGAAAGAAAAAAGGTCACCTACAAAGGAAAACCCATCAGGCTATCATCAGACTTCTCAACAGAAACCTTACAGGCCAGAAGAGAATGGCATGATATATTAAATGCAATGAAACAGAAGGGCCTTGAACCAAGGAAAATGTATCCAGCACAAATATCATTTAAATATGAAGAAGGTATTAAACAATTCCCAGACAAGCAAAAGTTGAGGGAATTTGCCTGCCACAAACCACCTCTACAGAGTATATTAGAAGGACTGCTCTATATGGGAGCACCCCTAAAAAGAGCACAGAACAAAACACCCAACATATGAAGAATGGAGGAGGAGGAAAAAGAAGGGAGAGAAATAATCATCAGACTGTGTTTATAATAGCTCAAGAAGCAAGTTAAGTTAGACAGTAAGGTAGTAAAGAAACCAACCTTAAACCTTTGGTAACCAGGAATCTAAAGCCTGCAATGCCAATAAGTACATATCTTTCAATAATCACCCTAAATGTAAATGGACTGAATGCACAAATTAAAAGACAGAGAGTCACAGAATGGATAAAAAAGCAAGACCCATCTATATGCTGCTTACAAGAGACTCACCTCAAACCCAAAGATATGCACAGTCAAGGGATGGGAAAAGATATTTCATGCAAACAACAGGGAGAAAAAAGCAGGTGTTGCAATACCAGTATCAGACAAAAAAGACTTCAAAACAAAGAAAGTAACAAGAGATAAAGAAGGACATTACATAATGATAAAGGGCTCAGTCCAACAGGAGGATATAACCATTATAAACATATATGTACCCAATACAGGAGCACCAATATATGTGAAACAAATACTAACAGAATTAAAGGAGGAAATAGAATGCAATGCATTCATTTTGGGAGACTTTCACGCACCACTCACTCCAAAGGACAGATGCACCAGACAGAAAATAAGTAAGGACACAGAGGCACTGAACAACACACTAGAACAGATGGACCTAATAGACATCTATAGAACTCTACATCCAAAAGCAACAGGATACACATTCTTCTCAAGTGCACATGGAACATTCTCCAGAATAGACCACATACTAGGCCACAAAAAGAGCCTCAGTAAATTCCAAGGTTGAAATCCTACCAATCAACTTTTCAGACCACAAAGGTATAAAACTTGAAATAAATTGTAAAAAGAAAGCAAAAAGGCTCACAAACACATAGAGGCTTAATAACAGGCTCCTAAATACTCAATGGCTCAACGACCAAATTAAAATGGATGTCCAGCTATATAAGGAAACAAATGACAACAATAACACAAAGCCCCAACTTCTGTGGGACGCAGCAAAAGCAGTCTTAAGAGGAAAGTATATAACATTCCAGGCATATTTAAAGAAGGAAGAACAATCCCAAATGAATATTCTAATGTCACAATTATCGAAATTGGAAAAAGAAGAACAAATGAAGCCTAAGGTCAACAGACAGAGGGACATAATAAAGATCAGAGAAGAAATAAACAAAATTGAGAAGAATAAAGAAATAGAAAAAGTCAATGAAACCAAGAGCTGGTACTTCAAGAAAATAAACAAAATAGATAAGCCTCTAGCCAGACTTATTAAGAGAATAAGAGAGTCAACACACATCAAAAGAATCAGAAAGGAGAAAGGAAAAATCACGATGGACCCCACAGAAATACAAAGAATTATTAGAGAATACTATGAAAACCTATATGCTAACAAGCTAGAAAACCTAGGAGAAATGGACAACTTCCTAGAAAAATACAACCTTCCAAGACTGACACTGAAAGAAACAGAAAATCTAAACAGACCAATTACCAACACCGAAATTGAAGTGGTAATCAAAAAACTACCCAAGAACGAAACCCCCGGGCCAGATGGATTTACCTCATAATTTTATCAGACACACAGAGAAGACATAATACCCATTCTCCTTAAAGTTTTCCAAAAAATAGAAGAGGAGGGAATACGTCCCAACTCATTCTATGAAGACAACATCACCCTAATACCAAAACCAGGCAAAGACCCCATCAAAAAAGAAAACTATGGACCAGTATCCCTGATTAACATGGATGCAAAAATACTCAACAAAATATTAGCAAACCGAATTCAAAAATACATCAAGAGGATCATACACCATGACCAAGTGGGATTCATCCCAGGGATGCAAGGATGGTACAACGTTTGAAAATCCATCAACATCATCCACCACATCAACAAAAAGAAAGACAAAAACCATATGATCATCTCCATAGATGCTGAAAAAGCATTCGATAAAATTCAACATCCATTCATGATAAAAACTCTCAACAAAATGGGCATAGAGGGCAAGTATCTCAACATAATAAAGGCTATATATGATAAACCCACAGCCAGCATCATACTGAAAAGCGAGAAGCTGAAAGCTTTCCTCTGTGATCGGGAACAAGACCAGGATGTCCAGTATCCCCACTGTTATTCAACATAGTACTGGAGGTCCTAGCCATGGCAATTAGACAAAACAAAGAAATACAAGGAATCCAGATTGGAAAAGAAGAAGTTAAACTGTCACTATTCGCAGATGACATGATATTGTACAGAAAAAACCCTAAAGACTCCACTCCGAAACTACTAGAGCTAATATCGGAATTCAGCAAAGTTGCAGGATACAAAATTAACACACAGAAATCTGTGGCTTTCCTATACACTAACAATGAAGTAATAGAAAGAGAAATCAGGAAGAAAATTCCATTCACTATAGCATCAAAAAGAATAAAAGACCTAGGAATAAACCTAACCAAGGAAGTGAAAGACCTATACCCTGAAAACTATAAGACACTCTTAAGAGAAATTAAAGAGGTCACTAACAAATGGAAACTCATCCCATGCTCTAGGCTAGGAAGAATTAATATCGTCAAAATGGCCATCCTGCCCAAAGCAATATACAGATTCGATGCAATCCATATCAAACTACCAACAGCATTCTTCCATGAACTAGAAAAAATAGTTCAAAAATTCATATGGAAACACCAAAGACCCCGAATAGCTAAAGCAATCCTGAGAAGGAAGAATAAAGTAGGGGGATATCACTCTCCAACTTCAAGCTCTACTACAAAGCCACAGTAATCAAGACAATTTGGTACTGGCACAAGAACAGAGCCACAGACCAATGGAACAGAATAGAGACTCCAAACATTAACCCAAACATATATGGTCAACTAATATTAGATAAAGGGGCCATGGGCATACAATGGGGAAATGACAGTCTCTTCAACAGATGGTGCTGGCAAAACTGGACAGCTACATGTAAGAGAATGAAACTGGATCACTGTCTAACCCCATACACAAAAGTAAATTCGAAATGGATCAAAGACTTGAATGTAAGTCATGAAACCAGAAAACTCTTAGAAAAAAACATAGGCAAAAATCTCTTAGACATAAACATGAGTGACCTCTTCTTGAACATATCTCCCCGGGCAAGGGAAACAAATGCAAAAATGAACAAATGGGACTATATCAAGCTGAAAAGTTTCTGTACAGCAAAGGACACCATCAATAGAACAAAAAGGTATCCTACAGTATGGGAGAATATATTTGTAAATGACAGATTCGATAAAAGGTTGACATCCAAAATATATAAAGAGCTCACACACCTCAACAAACAAAAAGCAAATAACCCAATTAAAAAATGGGCAGAGGAGCTGAATAGACAGTTCTCTAAAGAAGAAATTCAGATGGCCAACAGACACATGAAAAGATGCTCCACATTGCTAATCATCAGAGAAATGCAAATTAAAACCACAATGAAATATCATCTCACACCAGTAAGGATGGCTACCATCCAAAAGACAAACAACAACAAATGTTAGCGAGGTTGTGGAGAACGGGGAACCTTCCTACACTGCTGGTGGGAATGTAAATTAGTTCAACCGTTGTGGAAAGCAGTATGGAGGTTCCTCAAAATGCTCAAAATAGAAATACCATTTGATCCAGGAATTCCACTTCTAGGAATTTACCCCAAGAATGCAGCACTCCAGTTTGAAAAAGACAGATGCACCCCTATGTTTATCGCTGCACTATTTACAATAGCCAAGATATGGAAGCAACCTAAATGCCCATCAGTAGATGAATGGATAAAGGAGATGTGGTACATATACACAATGGAATATTACTCAACCATAAGAAAAAAACAGATCCTACCATTTGCAACAACATGGATGGAGCTAGAGGGTATTATGTTCAGTGAAGTAAGCCAGGCGGAGAAAGACAAGTACCAAATGATTTCACTCATATGTGGAGTATAAGAACAAAGGAAAACTGAAGGAACAAAACAGCAGCAGAATCACAGAACCCAAGAATGGACTAACAGTTACCAAAGGGAAAGGGACTGGGGAGGATGGGTGGGAAGGGAGGGATAAGGGCGGGGAAAAAGAAAGGGGGTATTACCATTAGCATGTATAGTGGGGGGGGCACAGGGAGAGTTTTGCAACACAGAGAAGACAAGTAGTGATTTTACAGCATCTTACTATGCAGATGAACATTGACTGTGAAGAGGCATGTTGGGGGGACTTGGTGAAGGGGGGAGCCTAGTAAACATAATGTTCTTTGTGTAATTGTAGATTAATGATACCAAAATATAAAAAATGTTATTAATCCAAAAAAAAATTCTACTTTTTGCCTTTCTAAAAGTCTTGGGTGTTCTTACAACACGGAGTCTACACTGGCACAAGGGAAAAATTACCTGGAGTGGATCACAGTGCATACTTCTCTCATTTTATTGTAAAGATTTGAGATCCCAGGTCTATGCAGTGAGATAAAACTATGCAAAAAAATAATAGCAACCAAATATTATAAAAGATGCTATATTGCTTAATTATCATTTGAGTCTATGAGCACTAATTAGAAGAGTATATTGACTAGAAGTGGAATATTCAGAAAATCTTCCAGAGAAATGGTCTGTGGTGAGGTGAGCCTTGAGGAACTAGGATTAGTCAAGAAGAGACAGGAAATTCAGTGAGAGGAAAAGCAGACTATGTACCCTATGAAGGCAAGAGTTGCATCTAAATTATTCACCATTCTAACTCCAGTTTCTAGCATGATGTCTAGAATTTTGTCGGTACCCAGTAAATGATTATGAAGTGAAGGACATAATTTTATTGTTGATTATTTTTCTTGAAGTATACTTGATATAGAATATTATATTGATTTTAAGTATACAACACAGTAATTCAACAGTTATGTACATTACTAAATCCTCACCCCAATTAGTGTAGTTACTATCTGTCAACATAGAAATATGCTACATAACTATTCACTATATTTTCTAGAGACTGGAATAATTTATTTTAAAAAATGTGTTTTAAGGAAGATACCTTGGCAGGGGTCTACAGAATAGAGAAGGCAGAAAGGATCAATATAGAACTGGAAGCTATTGCAATATCCTATGTGTATCATGGTAACAGCTTATATAGGTGTCACAAATTCAGTACCTAGAGGAGCTAGACAGGTTAAGGTCACCTAGGCTGGATGGGGAATATGGTGAACTAAGAATATATGTCCTGTCTTGGAGCAGTTCATTAATTCTAGGCAATTATTGACAAGATGGAATATTGGTCCAGTATCTTTTGATTATTCAAGAGAAGTTAGAATTCTATAATTTTAAGTAAAATATGATTTTCAAATATCAACAGTCAACCATTTTTTAAAAGTGTGCATATATAGAGACTGTATTTCTCTCAAATTCATATGTTGAAGCCCTAATCCTCAATGTGAATGTATCTGGAGATAGAGCCTTTATGAAAGTAATTAAAGTTAAATGAGATGGTAAGCATAGGGCCCTCATCCAATAGAATTAGTGTCCTTGTAAGAAGAGACACCAGAGAGTTCACTCTCTTTCTCCATGAGCACAAAGACGAGGTCATGTAAACTTACAGGTAGAAGGCAGCCATCTACAAGCCAGGAAGAGAGCCCTCACCAGAACTGGACCATGCTGGCACCCTGATCTTGGACTTACAGATTCCAAAACTGTAAGAAAATATATTTCTGTTGTTTAAGCCTCCCAATCTATGGTATTTTGTTTTGGTAGCCCTAGCACTAATACACATACTTACAAAGTTTTGTTAATTGCTATTACAAACAGCACTGCAAAAGTTTGGAAATATCTCAAGGGTCATTTAACAGAGGACTGTTTAAATAAACTTTAGATCATCCATGTAGTGAAAAACTATGTAGTCACACAAAAGAATGAGGTGTTTCTTTACATACATATATGGAAAGGTCTCCAAAGCATATTTTTAAGTTGATAAAGCAATGTGTAGAACAGTATGAAAAGTATGCTACTATTTGTGTATAAAGGAAAGGGGAAGAAAAAATATATATATATATATATATACTCACTTGCTTGATACGCATAAAATTGTCCATGGAAGGATTTCTAATAAGCAGATAACTTTAATTGTCTCCAGTGAGGTAAAATGGGCAGCTAGGGAACAGGACTAGGAGGGATATGTTCCACTGTATATCCCTTTGTATAATTTCAATTTTGAGAGATGTGGAATATATTACCAATTTAAAATACATTTTTAAATAAAAGTTTTTTACAACTTAGTGAAAACAAAACATATCTATGGGCTGTACTTGGCCTTTAGGCTAATTGTTTGTACCTCTGGACTAAATTAAGGTGGTGGCAGAATAAGAAGACAGGAACTGATGCCAGATACAATGGGAAAAAACAATAGCCCTTGGCAATTAAGTAGATTAGGAAATAGCATTTTGAGTACGGAGTAAGGAAACCACAACAACCATATTTCCCCATTGCTTACTAAGCTATCGTGTATTCTTTTAAGTGTTTTACAAAATTAACACATTTATTCCTTACTGCAACCCTATATAGTTTCTATTATCCTTAATCCACAGATGAGAGAACTCAAGTGCAGCGTTTAAATAATTTCACCAGGGTTATTATGATGGTAAATTGTAAAACCAGGGAAGTGAAAAAGTCTTTAATAAATTGTCGGGGAAAAATCTAGGAGTTATGACAGATTTGGATTGTACTTTAGAACTGATGAATTTGAGGTTATAAAATATCAAAATGCTAGTGATTTGATACCTGGATTGGCCCTAGAGTTAGGTTATAGCTCCGTAATCTGAAGTGTTTAATAATCCCAGAGTTTGGTTTGCCCCAATTACATCTATTTTGTCTAAGTACACAGACATCTTTTAGTTTATTTTCCAAAGCACCTAGCATGTTACAGACATTTAAATCCAGCTTAATATCCCACCAATCTACCTTCCTCTTTTCCAAACACACAATCAACATTTAAATAAAATAAATTATTCAAAGTAACAAGAATGGTGAGCCCTCCACTTATGAAATAAGTATTAGAAGTCAGGCATTGGTCATCTTTTACTAACATTTATAATCACAAATTACTGTATCGTTTTAGAGGTGAGGAAGCTGACACTAGATGATAAAGCTGAGTTGGGGATAATAAATGCATCAGAAACCCAACTTTGGGTGTAAAACCCAAATTGAAAACATTACTCTATGAGAACCAGAAAGTAAACCAAGCAAGTCTCACATCATCTTTGGGTAAATGAATGAGCCCAATATGACAGTGTTATTCATTCACACTTTACTTAGTAGTGAGATGGCAATTGTACTAGATGATCATCTAGGTCAATCATCACAACCAAGTTTTCCTTCACTGATAAAAACATGACAGTTTGGAGCTGAATCCCAGATGATCATCTATATAATATATACTCAGTGATTACATAAGAAAGTAATCAGTTAAGTAGTTTGAAGATATAATCATAGACCATGTCCTAAATCACCTTTCTGTCTGAAAAAAAGGTAGAGGTTTAAATCTGTACACAAATGACCATAATAAAGGGAAGGGAGTAGTGTAGTGCCAGATAATGCAGGTAAAGTGACACGGAAATTCAAAAGAGTTTTTTTTCTGTATGCAAGGATAAAGGAAGTTTTCATAGAAATAGCATTTGATTTCAGATTAATAATGGAGGGAATAATATAAATACTGTTTAAAGGAAAAATCAGGAAAACAAGTACATTACATTATTTATGGTAAGTACCAAGTGAGCAGAACACACAGTGATGTATTATTTCTAAGGAATAGCTGAGGGTAAGGACTAAAACAGGACTTGAAAGGTTGGGGTTTAGACAGGGGTAAGGCAAAATGAACACATTTAAGATGGAAGGAGTAGAAAGTGAATTTTTAACAATTTTCTCAATGTCTGATAGACAGTATAACAACACATATTTGCTAAGTGAATTATATATCCAAAGGTAATCTTTTCATTATTCATCAGTTTAAGTGATGTAATAAACTACAATTGACTCAAGACAAGGGTAAATATATAAAAGTGTCAAACAATAATAATGCCCCTGCCAGAATGAGAAAAGATAAATAAATGGTTGATCTCCTTCACCACTAGACACATACCATTTGGAGAGATGAAAGATGACTACACTAAGCTTGGTGGCTTGGTTATTGGAATTCAATTAGCTGAACCAATAAGGGCCCCATCTTAGAAATGCATATACTAGAATGATGGGGGAGGGGAATGAAGAAGTGGTTATGGTGATCTTGTTCATGTTTTTTCCTCCAATTTTCTCTTCAAGTATCCTGAAAGCCTAAGAAGAGTTCTGAAAGTTGAGCCATTAATTAGTTTGGTTTTGAGAATGGATGAGATGCATGTGTCGCTTTTACTTTTGAGTTTATATTTTCCACCCTTGCTATGTTTTCTGCCTGTCTGCCCTTTAAGCTAACCTGAAGACACAGATGATAGCCCGTTCTGTGTGTCCCCAGCAGTTACCAAAGATTAACAATCATTATATATAAGTGTTCTCCCTAAAATTCTGAAGAATGGGATGAGGTGATTTGTGGGTCACTGGTTTCTGTTGTCCAAAGGTCCTCTTAGTTATATCATCCTGGCTAAGTTGCCCAAAGAATAAGGGGAAAGGCAGGATAGTGGCCCTTTCTCTCAGGTGCTAAGGTACAGTGGGAACAATGTTAAATCAGAAGCAAATAAAACCTGTTCCAGCGTCAGCCTTTGGGCAAGCGAATTCAATTTTCTGAGGTCTCCTTTCAGCCAATCTGGAAGGTGTTTTAAGGAAAGCAAAGCACATAATTCTATCAGCAGTGCTCCAAAGATAGTCTGACAGAGTAGGAAAAGGAAGTGAAAATATGATATCTATGGAGTGGCAATCTCTTTCACATACACTGTGGTATTTAATCTACGCAAATATCTTTTGAGATAAGAATATTAATCCACATTCTCTAAAGGAGAAAAGCAGTGCTTAGGGTCACACAGCTACTAAGTGGCGGTATTAGGATTTCAAAGAAGATCTGTTACCCCAAACCATCAGTCTCCATCAGTTTCAAACCTAAATTTAGAAGTATTATCTTTGACCAGTTATTGTCACAGTGAGTGACATCAGACGGGTGCTAAATTAATGCTTTTCTTTACAATGAAGAAAATAATTAAAGGATCATTCCTTTGACTATCTGTTTGGATTTATTTTTCCAAAGAATGCATTTTATTTGCTTTGTGATTTATTTATCCCCAAATTCTCAGGGTTAAAAAAAATAAAAGCCCACAAAAAGACAGCTTTTTAAGTCACCATTGCAAACTGGTTGGCTTCAGCAATCTCAGCAATTCTACTCAATCTTTCACCTACACGGACGAACCAACTGCCTTGGCCACGTCTGAAAGAGCTAGGGCAGGGCCTAGGCTTCCTCCTCCAACCAAGCCCAGCCCCTCCTTAAAGAGCCGGCACGCCCAAAGCAGTTCCTCTCCCGTCGCTGCCTCCAGGGCCTCGTCGCTTCAACTAGAACTTTAACCCCTGCGCCCTCCTCCTTCCTTTTAGGAGTACCGCTAAGTGCCCGCTACTGCTTAGGGGGTTACCTGGGAGCGTTGGCATTCTGAATCCTATTCTCTCTGGCTGCAACTTTGGCTGTGAGGGGTTAAGTCAAAGACAAACCATACCGCTTAAGAAGAAATGAGAGCACCCCGCGCCAGGGCGGACTAAATTAGACAAATCCGTCTTTTCTTACCCCTCTTCATTTCTCCCGCTAGCTTCTCCAAAGTACCTCTCCCATCCCTAGTTTCTCTTTGCTCAGACCTTTAGCAAAGTCATTTTCCCTGGAGTTTCATTTGATTCCACGTACTGTTCGTACCCTTCGCTCCCCAACACCACTCCTCCTCCCCCCATCGCTGCCAAAACCAAAAGAGAAGTGGGGGTAGGGGATAGAATCTAGACGGAAGAGATGGAAGTGGGTGGTTTCTAATCTCGGAGTCACTTACCGCCCATGTCACTAGCTGGGGACTCCTGAAGCGTCCTGGGCTTATGCAGTCCTCCGAAAGGCTCATACTCCTGAGCTGATCGCAAGACAGCTGTTTCCCTCACACCCGCCTCTGTCTGACAGCGCGCCAGACGACTCACTCACTCCTTCTCTTTCTCGGCCCCCACCTCCCCTTTTTCTCCAGGCTAAAAAATGGGGAGGCGAGCCAGAGCAAAGGGAGTCTATTCAGACCCAGGTGGGCCACTCTCGAAACAAGAGAAACAAAGCTCTCGAGCATCCAGCCCCAAACGCGGAGAGGAGGGAAGGGTAGCGAAGCGGACTTCCTAAAATGAATCCTCCTCCCCCCTGCAGCCAATGCAGCTCTTTTCCTCGGCTAAAAATACAGTGGGTTCTCTGGGCCTTAAGTGGTTTAGGCTGAGGATCCTCCGTTCCTCTTTCACCTCCACCAATTCAGTTCCAGCCAAGCCCACTCTCCACCCGTCGTCTGAACTCCACACACCCTTGAGAAGAGGGCCGGGGTAGGAGCTAAGAAAACCAACCCAAATTCCAAAGCACTATTTGAATACAAAGTTGAGGCGGAGGACTCCTTCAAGACAGGAACCAACCAGAAAATACCACAAAGGATCCCTTTACTGCCGCCTTTGCGGCTGCACCCCAGCGCCTTCCTAAAAAGAAAGAAGGGAGGGGCAAATGCCTACAATTGGTGGAAACATATAGGGGCACCCCCAGCTTAGGGCATGGGCTTCAGCGAAAAATGGGAACAACTCGTGTTGGTCCTCTGGAGAGAGGTTTCTTAGAGGCACCTAGCTGCCCCCATGGTAAACGTTGCATTTACGTGGGTCAGAACCTAAAGTGCATACTGGACTTGAGTGGATGGGGTGACTCCTGTCTCCTGCTTGACTAGACCCAGAAAAGAGAGGTATGACTATAGTGAGGGTGGAGTTCCTTATAAAGGACAGCAGCCTTTAGAGGAGAGTACTCAGTGGGAGGAGGTGGGAAAGGGTGGGGCTGAGACCGGGAAAGGAGAAAGGAGGGGGTGGGGCCGGGCCCTGTGCTGAGAGCATCAGTGGCGCCCCTGGCCGCTGTTCTCTGTGTTCAGCAGCAGCAGGTATAACTCGAATCAGTTTCAGTTCCTTATCTATCCCAGACAGAGGCTTGCAAGTACACTGCTTGGTCACCAGGGAAGGGTGAAAGGGATGAGGGGATTGAGGGTGGGGGCGGTAAGGAAGAGAGGAATGGGGAAAGGAAAAATCAAGAAAGCTGGCAACTGGACGCGATATTTACCTTCCTAGCTCTCCATGGCAACAGTATGAAAGCAGCAAGGACAGCGAGGTCACAGTGTCTTCTCAGGGAAGGACTAAGAGCAAAGAAGAATGGAGCTAGGGGCATTTTCTAGCTACAGACAAGTGAAAGAGGTGAGGATGAAAGGATGGGTGGGTGGAGAAGGAGGCGTTGAAGGAATTGTGAATACAGAAAGGCTCTTTTAGTGTCCCAGATACCAGACTTCTAAGAATAGAGTTCTCACCCCCCCACCCCACCCCCACCCCGAGAGACCGCCTCTCAGCCAGGCATTGGCAAAGATCCCTGTGGAGCTGAGTCCGTAGGATAACAGCCACATTTCCAGGATTTCTTTGCCGTTGTTGCCTGAAAGTCCCTCTCTAGCTCATTTTAATAGGCCAGGAAGTCACAAGCAACCACAGGCCCTTTCCAGGGCCTCTTCCCTACCACAATTCTTTCAAAGGGGAGGAAAAAGAAGAGAGACAAGAAATGAAGCAGAGGGAGGGGAGGCAGCAAAGAGACAGGAGAAATAATAATAACTCCTGTGTATTCAGCACCTAATATGGGCAAGTCACTGGGCCAGGTACTTTTACATTCATCATTTCTCATTTATTCCTAGTAACAACCATGGAACATAGGTACTATTATACTCTCCAAGCTCCTTTTAAAAAACAAGGAAATAGAGCTTCAGAGCCCAGTACTTCCCAATACATATATCGCCAGTTGCTTGATATTTCTGCCTGAATGTCTTCTAATCATGTCATCTTCTCTTACTCTGCCCTGAACTATTCCTCCTGTAGTTCACCAACCATCCGAATGGCATCACCATGCACCCCAACATCCTGGAAGTCATCCTTTAACCTATCATAATCTAGACCCTGCCTATCTCTGCTTTCCTGGGCCTTACCTATATTACAAATCCTTGAGAATGCCAGGCTGTTTCCATCCTTTATGCTTGGCTTACCTCACTTTCTCTGTCTGAAATGGCCTAAGATCTCTGTTCACCTTCTTGAAAGGAGTAACTCAAGATTATCTCCCCCCCTTACTTAATTCCTTTCAGCAGAACTGACCACTGCTTCCTCTGTACCTTTTTCTACCTCAGGACACACATTTGTTGATATAAGTGTCTCCCCTTACGAGACTATAAAGTTCCTGAGTTTAGGTACCAGGTCTTATCATTCCTGTAACCTGGGTGCCAGGTATTATTATTAACAATAATAATAGTTATTGAGCATTAAATATGTGCCAAGCTCTGACAACATTATGGGTAGGTATTATTACTATTCCCATTTTACAGATAAGGAAAGTAAGGGACAAAGATTAAGGAACATGTACGTGTATTTGCTGAATGAAGGAATATCCCTAGAGTAAGGATTTTTTAAAGAATTCCCTGTCTCACTATGCCATATTTCTCCACCATCTGCTCAGCTTACAAGATAAGATATATGTGGGTAGAATTGTAACATTTCCAGAGTATCTCACCTGGCTTTAGTTCATTTGCATATCCTCAGGGGTGGAGAGTTCATCTCCATATCAATGGGTAATTACCTGGGCAACCAAGGGCGTGTCTGAACCTGACAGGTTATGGGGAGGGGCTGGCTTGCTTACTGGCTTGCTTCTTCCAGAGTACGGAGAGAAAGACAGCGCTGGACTGCAGTTTGTAAGCAATAAATGGGTTTTAAACTTTATTTCTCCCTTTGACTGATTTCAGTTTTTAGAGGTATTTTGCCCCAGGATTTCCTCTCCCCGGACTTACATCTACCAACATGGAACTATATAGAGAAGTGTACAGCTCTCTACACATTCTTTAAAAATTAGTCACTTTATCCCATGAAGCCTTAGTGTCTCAATGCACATTAGTTTGTATTTCCCTCTAGTTTCTTTAGAATTGGCTTCTGTCTCAAATTAGGACTCAAAGATGGCTCACAGAGTACTATGTACTCCATAATCACAGTTATGGCAGGATTTTCTCTTTATATTCTTTACCTCTTGACATATAAATAATCAGCATGTGCATGGTGTTGTATCGGTCACAGGAAAGGGTGTGGGGGAACAGGTATGGATAGACGTTGTGATCAGTTTCCTTTGCCTTCTAGGAAGTACCACAGGCTATCCTTTGTATTAGCTGGTTTTAGAAATAAACCAAATAGAGACCTGCAGTAACTTCAATTCCTTCCATCCACCCATAAGCCTTAGTGAGATTGCCTGTTTGAAGTAGCAACCTGTGCTTTCCTCTATATACTCAAAAAAGCCAATGAGGATTATAAAAGTTAAATTAATCACAAAGCCTAATGAACAACAGCTAATATGCAGACACTCCATGTGTCAAGGCCTATAATACAGATGCTGTTCTTCCCTTTTCCTCTTCCTCCTCTTCAAACTCCTCCTTCTCCTCCTTTACTTGAAAGCCAACTGACAAACTACTAGGGTGGAGCCCAGTCTGAGGGTTGGAGGGAGGGAAGGAAAAGCCTCAGTAAGAGGACTCCACCCTCCCTGTTCCCAGTAGAACAACAACAAAAAGAAGGCTTGGGGAGCTGGGGCAGAGAGGAAGGTGGGACAGAATAGGGTGAAGGGAAGAAGGGAGGGAGGTGTGAGGGCAGTTAGGGGCCCAGTAGGGTAGAGCTGATCTGGGGAGGGGAGGGAGTCAAGCAGTGTATAAACAGAAAAGCCTGCATTCTTAAGTCACTGTTCATGAAACAATAAAAATATAGCTGAAACCAGTGCATAGCTCAGGACTAATGGGAACAAAATTGCCTTCCTCACCCACTTTCTTCTTGCTTTGCAGTTCCCCAGAGGGCATATTCCCCCTCTGAGCCCACCTAGAAGGAGGCCTTTTGCCCCTCTGCTAATATTGAACCAGTGTTAAGTTTCTCACACATCCCAGAGGACAGTGCTAAGGTTACTGTCAGCAAAGGATAAGGATATTTTGGAGAAGATAATCTAGTTAGCTTAGAGGTGAAAGCCTGGAAGGAGATAATGGGAGAAAACCAACAACTTTGCTTAAAAGCTATACAACCTTGGGCAAGTCACTTCATTTCTCTAAAAGTCAGTTTCCTTACCTATTTCTTTTAAAAAGCATAGTGCTAGTACCTCTCAGAATTGTCAAAAAGATTAAATAAGATGCACAGGTGGCTTTACAGTGAAACTGATGAAGTTTGAGCTTCAGGGTCCATCATTTGAATGGCCCCTTTCAAAGGCCCTGGGAAAGATCAAATTGTGTTTTTCTTAAAGAGGGTCCCCAAAGTTGTATAGGTTTCAGGCCCTACAAAGCTTGGATCTGCCCCTGATGACATTATAACCTACAAAGCACAGTGTGCATGGCATAAAGAAAGCTATTATTCTTAGCAATTCTTAGCAATGACAACCCTTGAATCTACTAGCTTTAGACTGAGTCTCTTTCCAGCCACAGATATTGGGAACATGTCTCTGTTTCCCATAACTCCCATCCTTATACATGTGAATAAACCAACTGATAAAAATTAATAACTAAACTGCCCGCTTGAGAAAGGGCCCATTTAGTCATTCAAATGTATGATTAAATTCAACTTAAGAGTGACAAATGGGCCAGGAGCAGGTGACCAGGGTTTGAAATTCTCCTGGAAGAGCACCATCCCAGGCATGCTCAAGCAGGCCTGCTAACTCCAAGTTTAGTTGTGCTTCAGGCTGCTAACTTTATGAGCAGAGCGCTTGACTAGGGGTGTGTGTGTGTGTGTGTGTATGCATATGCTGAGGTTATGGGATAGCGTATGCATGTAGTTTTTGCATTAGTAGAGACTCTAGATACTACCACACCTAGAAATTAGAGAAGGAAAGAGGCTTTATAATCAGCAACCAAGTCAAATCAGAAAATCTGGGAATCTCAGCCTCACCTATGGGAAAGGTATAACATCCTTGGCCTGGTCCCCAAAACATATATTCCTGAGTCAGAGAAGGATCTTACTGAGTATACAAGAAAAATACTTGCATTCTTTCTTTCATACTAAACAAATAAATATTAAAAATTATCTAAGGAAATGTATAAATAGAACAGGAACTTCTTTATCACCAAGCTAATCCAGAGAGGCTCCAGGGCCCTGCAGGCTCCCCAAAGGCAAGCTCATGCTTATCATCCTTGCATTATCACAAGTAAGCAGTTCTCACTTCCCTAACAGAGGGGTTGTGTCCATCTCCACTGTCCCTCAAACCAATGGGACATTGTCTTTCACCCATCTTCCCATTGCAGTGTTATTGCAGAGAAGAAAAAAGGAGGGGTGAATGTCTTTGGTACTCTCTTAAAACCTTTCCACTAGCACACCTATTGAAGTACTGCACCATTATTCTCTCCTTCCTGTGCTCTTTGCTTACCCAAATGGCTCTGCATTGTGGTAGTCCTTTCCCCTGAAGTCAATACCACAAATATAGGTGGAACATCCTACCATGAAGCCACAATGACAAGACATTACCTTTTAAAGTCAGGCTAGCAGTTAATTTAAAAGAGTAAGGCAGTCAGATTAGCAGTATTAATTCACTTCCTAAGGTGAGATAAATGATTTGATCTGGGAAGAGAGTCTAATTAGTCTTTCATGGGGACAGGCAACTACACTTTTTTACATGATATAGCCACACAACTGAAATGATCTGGACTATGTGGACAACTGGTGAAGAGAAAAATGCAAATATGCTGATAATAAAAAATTGAAGGCATGTAATGGAGACAAGAGTTATTCACCCAAGCATGTTGCTCTCAGAGAGGCCTGAAGAGATTATTTCATGCAGTATTTTTTAACATGTTGTGTGCATACCAATAGTGGTATAAAAGATTATCTTAGGTGATACACATATAAATATTTTCTAATAGTATGCAGTTATTTTTATGGTTGTCTTCTATTATGGAAAGTAAAACTTGCTTTCTATTTATGTTAATGCTATTCTTGATAAAATTGTTTTTAGTGAAATAAATTAGTTTACTTAAGGAAATATATTAAGCAAATAATGGTACAGGTGATACTCAGATGTGATCTAAATCATGAAGGTGAAATATAAATAACTGAACTTCAGCAAACAATGACTGAACCCAACTCTCCCTATTCAGGAGAGTTAATTAGACACCGTGGCTTGGAGGAGGGCCTAACCCCCCAAATAAATAAATATATAGCAAGCCTGCTTCTTCCTCCTATGCCCGTGGCAGAATTATTAGTAGAACATGGAAGTTTTTTACCGAGCCTGGATGAAGCTTTATAGTCTTTCTCAACACATCTCTACAGGAAGATTTCCTTGAACCTGTATTTTGTGCTAAGGGCCCTCTTCCAGACCTTATAGCACTCTGACATACTTCTCTTATAGGGCTCAACATATTATATACACCTATCTTTTTATATGGCAGTCTCACACACTTGAGTGTCAGTTCTTTGAGGTCAGGAGTACAATCGTAAATCGTTCAATTATGTGTATAATTTTAGCTCTGAGCACAATGTCTATCATATGACAATAACTCAATAAAAGTTTACAGAAAGAAATAATTTAGAACCACAATGTCTGGGTGTGAATACTGGCTCCATCACTTACTAGCTGTGTGACCTTGGACAAGCTATTTAATGTATCTGGGCCTCAGTGTCCTCATTTTTTTAAATAGGAATAATAATAGTACCTACCTCATAGGATATTGAGAGGATTAAGTAACTTAATACATGTAACATGCTTAGAACAGTACTTGGCACAGAGTAAGCACTACATAAATGTTTGCTTTTATTATGTTGAACTGAAATACACCTTTTTGAGATTTCTACTCATTTGTCCTGAGACAGACTTCTGGAGAAACATGGAGTAAGGCTACTTCTTCATCCATGTCATGGTCCCTCAAGTGCCTCAACTTCTTTTCTCTCCTGTAAACATCCCTGATTGCTTAATCTATTCCTTTTATAATAGGCTTCTCATACCCTCAAACACCTGTTTTATCGCTTGGTTAGAGCAAAACAATATGGACTCCCAGGCTAGGGATGCTATCTCACAAAGGCAAAGGTGATATTTAAATTTTTTTCTAATGAATACATATTTTATAATTGGAAAAAAACATTTAAATTAGACATAGGATTATAGTTGTGGGCAGTAGAAGGATTATAGAACTTTTATTTCCTTTATTTCTATTTTCCAACTTTTCTAAGACAAATTTGTACTATTTCTATAATTAGAATAAAACAAATAGGATGAAATATTTATAAATCAGCATCTTAACATAATCCTTCTTGCCTGAATCCTATCGGCTTAAAGAAAGTTACTCAAGTAGCATGTATATATAACACTAGTAACGAACCACTCACTTCATTTCTTACCTATATTATCAAAATAACCTCCTGATTGGACTCCCCACCTCCACTTTTGCTCTCATGCAGCTAGAATTTTATCATTCCAAAACCATAAATTTCTCAAAGGTGTCTCATTTACCTCAAGAAAAAAGCTAAAACTTCTTAGTGTGGCCTATAAGAAAGACTTTCATAAATGCACTGTACATTTCCCATAGCCTCATTTCTTCAACCAGGACTTGTCACCTGCTCAGGCAACCCTTTGCAAGCCAAAGTACAGGAAATCTGGCTGAGTGTTCCTCCCCCCTACTTACACAATGTGGCAGAACAAATTTTCTTTGTAGAAATAATCACAATTTATAATCAGTTATGCTGTGCATTCATGTGATTATTTTTTCTATACCTGTATCTCCCACTAGACCTCTTCCTGTGAAGGCAGAATCCAGGCCAATTTTACTTACACATATAATCGGTGCTTGGAAGAAAGAAGCTGCTCAATAAATATTTGTTCATTTTGCTGACTGGATGACTGAATAATATCTTTATTTGCTTTTTTTAAATATAAAGTGTTCACTATCAGAAAGCAATACTTCTCTGATATACAGTGCTCCTGAATTTGCCTAGATGGCAATGGGTCATTAGTAGTGGGTGTAGGGTAGAGAGGAATAGCTTTTTTTTTTCCTTTAGTAGTAATCAGGAAAAGAGCTGGGGTCTAAAGTTAGTCTACATTTCTGTAATAATAATAATAATCATGAATGGGGTGCATTTAGTGTTCTAAATACTTACATGTAGTAAGGCATTTAATTCCTGCAACAACACTGTAAATGCCATTATACCCATTTTACAGAGGAATAAATCAAGGCAGAGAGAAGTTAAGCAATTTTGCCAGTATCACATAGCATATCACCCTTTTCAGTTATTCTAATTGTATTGGATCCAAACAACACTGGACATGCCCTAGGATCCTCAGAAATAGATTCTAGAGATCAGGATAAGGAACTATTGTAAACTTGCACAGGTTTTTCCAAATGACAGTTCTTTTTACATGTTCACATCTGTCCTTGGCTACACTGTGCTAGCTCTCCAGGTATTAGAATATAAAAGTTAACTGATCCATAGGAAGTATTCTTTATTGATCTTCAGAGCAAGGAATAATTTATATAGATAATTATTTTTAAATGTTCCATTTTACAGAAGCAGCTAATAATAATAATGGCTACCATATCTTGAGTAACTATTCCCCTGCTTAGCAGTTTATAGATATTACCTCACTTATTCCTGACTATGACACTGAGAGTCCCAGTTTTCCCTGGGAAAGGCAGAAGCCCCAGTCATGAAAATGATGGCCAAACAAGGAGGGAATGGCATGATATATTCAGTGTAATGAAACAGAAGGGCCTCAAACCAAGAATATTATACCCAGCAAGATTATCATTTAAATTAGAAGGAGGGATTAAACAATTTCCAGACAAGCAAAATTTTAGGGAATTTAACTCTCACAAACCATCTCGACAAGTGTATTTCAAAGGGGCTACTATAGATGGAAGTGCTCCTAAGGCTAAATAGCTGTTACCAGAGAAAATAAAACCACAGCAAAGAAAGTATACCCACCAAATACTAACTAAATGGAAAATAAAATCAGCTATCCACAAAATCTGTCAAGTGAAACACAAAGAGTACAGAATAAAACAAATAACTTATAAAGAGTGGAGGAGGCAGAAAAAGTAGGGACAGAAATAAAGAATGATCAGACTGTGTTTATAATACTGTAATAAGTGAGTTAAGGTAGACTACTAGATAGTAAATAAGTTGCCCTTGAACCTTTAATAACCACAAATCCAAAGCCTGCAATGGCAATAAGTACATATCTATCGATGATTACCCTAAATGTAAATGGCTGAATGCACCAATCAAAACACACAGAATAATAGAATGGATAAAAAGCAAGATCTATCTGTATGCTACGTACAAGAGACTCACTTCAAACACAAAGATATACAAGACTAAAACTGAAGGGATGGAAAAATATATTTCATGCAAACAAAAGGCAGAAAGCAGGTGTAGCAGTACTTGTATCAGACAAAACAGACTTCAAAACAAACAATGTAACAAGAGACAAAGAAGGACATCACATAATGACAAAGGGGTCAGTCCACCAAAGAGGATGTAACCATTATAAATATCTATACACCAAACACAAGAGGACCTACATATGTGAAACAAATACTAACAGATTTAAAGGAGGAAATAGAATGCAATGCATTTATTTGATGAGATGTCAACACACTACTCACTGCAAAGGACAGATCAACCAGACAGAAAATAAGTAAGGACACAGAGTCACTGAATAACACATTAGAACAGGTGGACCTAACAGACATCTATAGAACATTCCACCCAAAAGGAACAGGATACACATTCTTCTCAAGTACACATGGAACATTTTCAATAATAGATGACATACTAGGCCACAAAATGAGCCTCAGCAAATTCAAAAAGATTGAAATTGTACCAACCAACTTCTCAGATCACAAAGGTATAAAACTAGAAATAAATTGTACAAAAAA
This sequence comes from Manis pentadactyla, assembly GCF_030020395.1. Classification (NCBI taxonomy): domain Eukaryota; kingdom Metazoa; phylum Chordata; class Mammalia; order Pholidota; family Manidae; genus Manis; species Manis pentadactyla. The sequence continues at coordinate 51,235,827 of NC_080038.1, read as the reverse complement.
ACAAAAAGGCTCACAAATACATGGAGGATTAACAACATGCTCTGAAATAATCAGTGGATAAATGACCAAATTAAAACAGAGATCAAGCAATATATGGAGACAAATGAAAACAACAGCACAATGCCCCAACTTCTGTGGGATGCAGCAAAGGCAGTTCAAAGAGGATAGTTTATGGGAATCCAGGCCTATTTAAATTAGGAAGAACAATCCAGAATGAACAGTCTAAATTCACAATTATTGAAACTGGCAAGAGAAGAAAAAATGAGGCCCAAAGTCAGCAGAAGGAAGGACATAATAAAGATCAGAGAAGAAATAAATAAAATTGAGAAGAATAAAACAATAGAAAAAATTAATGAAACCAAGAGCTGGTTCTTTGAGAAAATAAACAAATTAGATAAACCCATAGCCAGACTTAATTAAGAAAAAAAGAGAATCTAAACATATAAACAGAATCAGAAATGAGAAAGAAAAAATCACTATGGATACCACAGAAAAACAAATGATTATTAGAGAATACTATGAAAAACTCTATGCTAACAAACTGGATAACCTAGAAGAAATGAACAAATTTCTAGAAAAATACAACCTTCCAAGACTGACCCAGGAAGAAAGAGAAAATCTAAGCAGACCAATTACAAGAAATGAAATTGAATTGGTAATCAAAAAACTACCTAAGAACAAAACTTGCGGACCAGATGGATTCACCACTGAATTTTGTCAGATATTTAGAGAAGACATAATACCCATTTTCCTTAAAGTATTCCAAAAAATAGAACAGATGGGAAAAATTCCAAACTCATTCTATGAAGCCAGCATCACTCTAATACCCAAACCAGGCAAAGATACCACAATAAAAGAAAACTGCAAATCAATATCCCTGATGAACATAGATGCAAAAATACTCAATAAAATATTAGCAAACCGAATTCAAAAATACATCAATAGGATCTTACACCATGATCAAGTGGGATTCATCCTAGGGATGCAAGGATGGTATAACATTAGAAAATCCATCAACATCATCCTCTATATCAGTTAAAAGAATGACAAAAATCACATGACTATCTCCATAAACGCTGAAAGAGCATTTGACAAAATTCAACACCAATTCATGATAAAAACTCTTAACAAAATGGGTATAGAGGGTAAGTACCTCAACATATAAAAGGCCATATATGACAAACCCACAGCCAACATCATACTTAACAATGAAAAGCTGAAAGCTTTTCCTCTAAGATTGGGAAAAAGACAATGGGGCCCACTCTCCCCGCTTCTATTCAACATAGTACTGGAGGCCATAGCCACAGCAATCAGACAACACAAAGAAATAAATGGCATCCATCCTGATTGGTAAGAAAGAAGCCAAACTGTCACTGTTTGCAGATGACAAGATATATTGGACATAAAAATCCCTAAAGAATCCACTCCAAAACTACTAGAACTAATATCTGAATCAGCAAAGTTGTAGGATACAAAATTAATACACAGAAATCTGTGGCTTTCCTATACACTAATGATGACTAGCATAAAGAGAAATCAGGAAAACAATTCCATTTACAATTGCATCAAAAAGAATAAAATACCTAGGAATAAACCTAACCAAGGAAGTGAAAGACCTATAACCTGAAAAATACAAGACACTCTTAAGAGAAATTAAAGAGGACACTAATAAATGGAAATTCATCCCATGCTCTTTGGTAGAAAGAATTAATATTGTAAAAATGGCCAACCTGCCCAAAGCAATCTACAGATTCAATGTAATCCCTATCAAATACTGACAGCATTCTTCAACAAACTGGAACAAACACTTCTAAAATTCATATGGAACCACAAAAGACCTCAAATAGCCAAAGCAATCTTGAGAAAGAAGAATAAAGCTTGGAAAATTACACTCCCCAACTTCAAGCTCTACCACAAAGCCACAGTAATCAAGACAATTTGGTACTGCCACAAGAACAGACCCATAGACCAGTAACTGAACAGAAATTCCAGATATTAACCCAAGCATATGTGGTGAATTAATATACAATGAAGGAGCCATGGATATACAATGGGGAAATGACAGCCTCTTCAACAGCTGGTGTTGGCGAAACTGGACAGCTACATGGAAGAGAATGAAACTGGATTATTGTCTAATCCCATACACAAAAGTAACCTTGAAATGGATCCATGACCAGAATGTAAGTCACGAAACCATAAAACTCTTAGAAAAAAACGTAGGCAAAAAATCTCTTGGACATAAACATGAGCAACTTCTTCATGAACATATCTCCACGATCAAGGGAAACAAAAGCAAAGATGAACAAGTGGGACTCTATCAAGCTGAAAAGCTTCTGTACAGCAAAGGACATCATCAATAGAACAAAAAGACATCCTACGGTATGGAAGAATATATTCATAAATGACATACCCAATAAAGGGTTGACATAAAAAATATGTAAAGAGCTCACGCACCTCAACAAACAAAAAGCAAATAATCCAATTACAAAATGGGCAGAAGATCTGAACAGACACTTCTCCAAAGAAATTCAGATGGTCAACAGGCACATGAAAAGATGCTCCACATCAGAGTAATGCAAATTAAAGTCACAATGAGATATCACCTCACACTAGTTAGGATGGCAACCATCCAAAAGACAAACAACAAATGTTGGCAAGGATGTGGAGAAAGGGAACTCTCCTTTACTGCTGGTTGGAATGTAAACTGGTTCAACCATGGTGGAAAGCAGTATGGAGGTTCCTCAAAAAACTAAAAATAGAAGTACCATTTCACCTAGGAATTCCACTCCTAGGAATTTACCCTAAGAAAGCAGGAACCCAGTTTGAAAAAGACATATGCACCCCTATGTTTATCGCAGCACTATTTACAATAGCCAAGAAATGGAAGCAACCTAAGTGTCCATCAGTAGATGAAAGGTTAAAGAAGATGTAGTACATATACACAATGGAATATTATTCAGCCATGAGAGGAAAACAAATCCTACCATTTGTAACAACATGGATGGAGCTAGAGGGTATTATGCTCAGTGAAATAAGCCAGGCAGAGAAGACAAGTACCAAATGATTTCACTCATGTGTGGAGTATAAGAACAAAGAAAAAACGGAAGAACAGAACAGCAGTAGACTCACAGAACCAACGAATGGAGTAACAGTTACCAAAGGGAAAGGGACTTGGAAGGATGCTTGGGAAGGGAGGGATTAGGGGAATAAGGGGCCTTATGATTAGCACACATAATGTAGGGGTGGGGCATGCAAAAGGCGGTATAGCCCAGAGAAGACATTTAGTGACTCTATAGCATCTTACTATGCTTATGGACAGTGACTATAATGGGTTATGTGGTGAGGGCTTGATAATGGGGGGAATTAAGTAACCACAATGTTGCTCATGTAATTGTATATTAATGATACTAAAAGAAAAAATAAAAGTGGTCAAAGATGAATGTGGCTGTGCAGAGCACAGCTGGAGAGAATAAATAACAACAATGACAACAATATTAATAATGAGGGGCTTACATTGATGGAGCACTGTGATAAGCCCAATATTGGTTTTATTTAATCCATGCATCCACCCTCAGTTAATATCCTAGTCTCATAGCCAAGTACATGCCAGCGTGTGTGTGTGCTTAATCTCTATGTCTTCGAATGTTCAGAGTCAGTGTTGGGCTATCACTGGTTTTGAAATGGGTGGATGGGGAAGATGACAATGTGTGGGAGAAGGACAGCATACTGGGGAGAGGGTGGAGGTCAGCTGGCATCTCCAGCATCCCCATCTGAATATCTCTTGATTCTAGCCTTTTGATAGCTAAGGATTATATTTTTTATTTTATGGAGGTTATTTTTAGTGTGAGTGAAAAATTGACTTTGGTGACTTTAGCAATCAATCACCCATTTGTAGTTGCTAATATATAACTAGGGTTTAGAGACCCTCAATTTTAATTATCTGTCTGCATAGGACAACAGACAGACCTATGCCTCCTGCTGGAGAAACTGTAATAACTAGTCACTGATTATCTGTGTTTATTGATATTCATTTCTCAGAGACATCTCCAAACAGCTTTAGGTTCCTTACATGGTCTATCACAGGCAGAGCCTAAAAATATTTGGCCAAGGCTCACATTCCCAAAAGACATCGAATTTTGACTTTTGCCCTTACTCCCAAATCACAGCATTGAAAGATTTCATCATACAAATTCAACTGTTAAGCCCATGATCGGAACACACCTCCTGCAGCACTCTATTTCTGATATTTATATATAAGAATTTTTTAAATCTTGTGAGTAGCATTGTATTATACATGTTTTCATAAATGTCATTTTGCTTAATGTGAGAGTTTAAAATGTGGCACAATTTTGGGGACACTTTTTCATATTTCATTTAAAAAATATTCTGAGAATTGGAACAAAAATTAGTCCAAATTTGTTTGGCCACTGTGACATCTGGTCCCATGCAATTATCCACTTTCCTAAACTGACTCCAGATTCGTTAATGCCACATCTCTACTCTTTTAAGATCAAAGCTTAACCTAATTCTCAAAAGCCCTTTTACAATTCTACACACCTGTATAGACATCTTCTTAAAAGGAGATTTGCTTCTTAGTTTATCTAGGGTTAAATTGAAAGAGTTCAATTTTTAATTTGTCTCCAACTTTCCTTACTATTTACAACTAACTATAATAAGGCTAAGTATCAATTACATATGTACATGTATCATAAACATGTTATAACATTTACATTCTTGTTTGATTATGTCACTAAAACATTATGGATCCTTTTGATCAATTTTCACAGTATATTGCTCAGGTAGAATGATGATTTGCTCATAGTAGGAGGTAAGAATTGTTGGGTTTGGGAGGAGACATTTGTGGTGTGTTATTGCCAGCTCTATATATAGGAAACAGCCAATTTATTTAGGAGTTCCTATCACAGAACATTTTTTAAACCAACAAATGGACTGTTTTTTTTAAAAATCAAATCCCAATGTATATATATGTGGGGAAAGGCTCTTTGCTTTCTATAACTCATCCAAACTCAGTTCAGCTACCAGAACTCCAGCCTAGGTGTAATATTTCACTATCCCCTGCTTGTAACAGAAGGGAGTTTGGATGCTTTATCTTGTATGTTACACACTTTACATAGAGTTCTTAATTAATTTAATCCAAAGCACCAAGGTCCCTTCATCCCTGCCCCTAGGAACAGGTTACCTTTAGATCCTCTCTGTACAGATAGAGGGACTGGTACAGAATTTCCTTTTTGCTAGTGGTATGTGATTTTGTCTCTTAGTAGGCCACTGCTACAAAAGCTGTTCAGCAGTCCTATTTCAGACCAAACTAGTTGTGGGATTCTACCAATTCCATCTGCAGCACTGATCTTATTCCCACCTGGTTTGCAAAAAGGGACCCCAGCTACAGCCAGGGACCTATAAGTTAGGGCCTCCTACTCACTACCCATCTTTCTTCAGTGTACTGTCCTTTTCTCATTGATCATTTCCCATATTAATAATCCTAATTTTCTCCTCCATTTCAATGTTCTGCCTATCAGAATATCTGTTAACTCTAATGTTGATTTCTTCTCTACAAGGCATAATTCTGTCTGTTAAGAGATTTTAATAAAATCCTCAGAAGCAGTGTCCAGTAGATTACTAGGAGGGGTAGTAAATCCCCCCCACAATGCCTTCTGTTCTAATCCTGGGTCCACCAAATATCTTCAGCCTTTTAAAGGTACAATTGAGAATGGCATGGAAAATACTGGATTCTATAACCCGAGTGAGTTGGAACCTGGAACAATTAGCCTCTCATTTTGTTCTAGTGGTCTTTATCAGGAAAGCACTATGAATAATAAATTTTTCTTCTACATCATTGAAGTTGAAGTGGAGATGCTCTGGTTTCTAATGGGCATACTAAATATGAAAGCATTATCAGTATGTGACTCACTATCCTTGAGTATAACTCCAAGATGGGAAGTCAGTGAGTACTAGTTTTTGCTATTAGTTATGTGCTCCAAATAGGCAACACATACTTTCACTACTATTGAAAAAACAGCTGTTCATGAGTTCACATTATTGGCCACCATATACAGGCAAGCAGAGCCATATTCTGAGGCAGCATTAAGGTCTTTCCTTCTTGGAATCCATCTTTTTAATGAACTATTTGGCATATACTATATGCTTTGAGAGAATTGAGCTAGCAAGGGAGATCAGAGAACCTTACTTTGGATGACTAAAGGCTAACTAGGCCCAGGAGGGAGGAAGTAGGAAGAAGCAGCACCATAGACAAAGGCCCTATTACAGGAGGGACTATATTATTTCCAAAAACTCAAAAGGCCAGAGAAGTCAGAGGAAATTAAGTGAGAGTAGTATAAGTTGAGGCTGGAGCACAGGTACAGGGCAGAATATATAGGAATTTATAGAGATCCTAAAGAGTTTTGTTTTTATCCAAAGAGTCACTAAATATTTTAAGCAGAGGAGTAACATAATTAGATGTACATTTTGAAATGTATATTTGGCTGCATCATGGAGCTCTGATCAGAGGTTCTGTGGTAAATTAAGAGAGACAAGTTAGGAGTCTGGTGCAGGATTTAAGCAATAAAGAATATAGCTTATACCAGGTAGGGGCAGTGAAGATGCAGAGAAGTAGACTGATTTTAGAGAAATTTAGGAAGTCTTATCAACAGACTTTGGTCACAGATTGAATATCTGGAGTTAAGGGAAAGGGAATTGCCTACAATGATCCTTATGTCTCTATCTTGAGAAATTGGATGAGTAGTGATGTCATTCACTGAGGAACAATGGAAAGTAAAGTGTTCAGGGAAGGAAGATCATGAGTTCAGTTTTGGATGTGTTGAGCCTGAGGTATCTTTTAGACAATGTCAAGTAAACAATTGGATATGGGTTTCTGAGGACATGTATGCGCACTGTGGAAGACCTAAACCTTATAGAGCATTGATTGCTACTTCAGGCTTTAGGTCTTATTCTACTTTATATTAAGGAACATTTTAGAGCTTCAATTTGGGCTTCTCTTCTATCATTTTAGATTTAATTAAGGGAGACCTGTATATTTTGGAGACAAATATTTTTATTTTTTCAAAACAACTTCTCTCCTGAGTCTTCCAACCAACTCTTATTGAATTAAATAGTCATCTCTACAATAGTGGGGACTTTTTCATTTAACATATATATCACCAATGTAAAGGTGGTAATCTCAAGTTGTAAATTACATTCTCTGGATAAGAACAATAAGAGCAAGTTTTTGAGAATTTGGTACATGATATATATTATTTGAAAGACTCCAAAATTAATTAAGATCTCCTCTAATGTCTGCATTAGTCTCATAGTTTGCTGATCAACTTGGCCTCCTACCTCTTTCCTGCAGCATATAATTTAGTAGTTGTTATACTTCTAAACTGGAAAGCCACTGACATGTGTTATGCACCTGTTACATGTTAAACAAGAAACTGGTATTTGAGATGTGCATGGAAGACAGTATAATGTAATTAAGAGTACAAATTTTGGAGTTAGATTGCCTGGGTTCCAGTCCTGATTCTGACTTTGGGTAAGTTATTTAACCTATCTGTGCCTCAATTCCTTCTTATGTAGAATGAGACTAATAGTATTTATCTATGTATATTACTTTTCTAGGGTTGTTATGACAAAATACCACAACTAGATAGCTTAAACAACATCAAATGTCAACAGGGTTCTTTCTTTCTGAGGGCTGTAAGGGATGGATCTGTTCCAAGTTTCTCTCCTTAGCTTGTAGATGGCTATTTTCTTCCTATGTCTCTTCACATCATTTTCCCTTTATGAATGTCTCTGTGTCCAAATTTTCCCTTTTTATAGGAACACTAGTCATATTGGATTAGAGCCTATCCTAATTACCTCATCTTAACTAATTACATCTGTTACAACCCTATTTCCAAATAAGGTCTACATTCTGAGATACTAGGGGATAGGATTTCAACATAACAAAGTTTGGGGGGACATAATTCAAGTAATAATACTATATCATAGGATTTTTGTGAAGATTAAAAAAGACAATCTTTAAAATACTTAAAACAATTCTTGGCACATTGTGCATACTCAACGAATGTTAACTAATAAGCTGTATATTATTTCATTTAATCTTTATACCAATGACCTATATGAAGTAGGTCATTTTTAAGGATGAAGACAGTAAGAGTCAGGGTCACACAGCTAGTTATTGGTAGAGCCAGGGTTCTAACTTAGCTCTGACTGATCCCAAAGCTGATGAATGTTTCACTATACCATGAGACATCATCAAGTGACTAAGTTATTGTCTGTGTAAGACTGTCACAGAAATATTTTCAGATATGGTCAATGACTTTACATATCAGTGCCAGGATCTCACTGTCTGTGGAACTCTGAATTGCAATAGCAATTGGTCATATATATCCATTACCAATCTAATATAATACCACTTAAAGGCCACTCATGTTAATAATAGTATCATTGAGAATAAAGGGCTTGCCCAAGCTATGTGGGAGGAAACTTAACTCTTCAAAGTGTATTTGTAGCGTCCCACTCTCGAAGATACTTCAGCAGTCTACCTGTTGGACTGTATTAGCATTCTTCATGCTCACTCTGCAGGAATAGATATTCTTCTCTTGTATGCACAGATATTTCTGATTGAAGTCTTAAAGGGATTGGGGCTGATAGGGAAATTGTTGACATAGTTCTTGTAGATCCTCATAAATCCTAAGAAAGTTCAGAATTCTTGACATTTGGTAGGGTGTTCCCAGGTGTCAGTGGTCAATGTTTCCATGGTTCCATGTTGTTCCAATTATAAATTATGTAACTCATGTATCCTGTATAAGTCTAGAAAAACTGGAATTTGTTAAGGGAGGACTTAGGTCCAGCCTTATTTAGGCTACTGGGTTTTGAAGAGCCTCCATTTAGAAGCTTACAAAAGTTTTGCCTAAAACTGATATCATCTAGAAACATAAACATTTTCAAGTGATTTATGACTTTTGCCACTTTTTCCATTGTCTGACAGAAAAATATGTGGAGATTTATCTCCCAACATGACTACCTTGCAGTATTTACCATGAAAATATGGCAATGAAAGTAACTCGATATGGGGCCTAAAAACATTGATACACTTTGATCTGCTCATTTAAAGTCTGATAAACAATGTATATTTGATTTTGCCTAAAAAATTTCACAGGTAGGCAAGAGGTAGTCTACTTAAGAATATGAATTCTGAATCAATATTGCCTGCAATGGAATATTGTCTCTCTAACTTACTTGCAGTGTGACTTTGGGTAAGTCATTTTAACCTCCCTGTGCTTAGGTTTATTTTTTTTGTAAAGTGGGAATGGTGATAGTATCCAACTCATAAAATTACTGTGAGAACTAAAATGAGATAATACTAGAAAATGCTCAGTACAGTGTCTGTCATGGTAAGTGTTCAATCAGTGTTACCAACTATTATTAGTAGTAATATTACCAATTATTTTTATTGTAAGATTCCAACAATCATTTCACTGCTCAGTAGTCCTTTGATGTGAGCCCACAGATTCATAATTTCAGGTTCAGGGGATCTCCTAGGTAACTGTCTTGAAGCCAAGAGTCATGAATGAAGCTCAGCAGTCATGGGCTCTTCTAACCAATACTATAATGTTAACTCATATCCCAGTCTCTTCCACTAGTCAGGCACTGGGGGAAGGGGGGACTACATACAAAAATTTCATGGCTCATGTGTGGCAACCTCATGGCCTTCTGAGGCTATTTTCCTAGTCCCTGATCACAAGTGGAGATCCACAAGTTCAACACATGACTGTTTGCACACTCCATGTTCCCAAACACATGCAACCAGAACTTGAAGACAAATGATCACGGGAGTGGAGACCATGGATGAGTTCTCTCAGCCTCTCAGTTCATGAACTATTTTCCTCAAAGCCTGGCACATGTAAAACCTGTAGCATCTCTATAGTATACTTCAGCTAGAACACAAAAGCTTCCTCTCTAGAAACAAAAATCATACTCCAAGGAACACCTACTGCTATTAGCTAGTCAGTTAAGAGTGGGACTATATAGTCCTTCTCATGACATCAGAAAATCTTGGGACGCTAAATAACTGAAGAAAGCAAATGTGGCTCATATTTAAAGTTGGCATATTCAGAATGGCACTGTTTTCCCCTCCCTCTGTAAATGTCCTGTGCTCATAAATGCAGGTTTTACAGCACTGTGGGTAAAATTGTAACATTTCCAGAATATCTCGCCTGGCTTTAGTACATTTGTTTATCCTCAGGGGCGGAGAGAAGTTCATCTCCATATCAACGGGTAATTACCTGGGCAACCAAGGGTGTGTCTGAACCTGAGAGGTTATGGGGAGGGGCTGGCTTGCTTGCTTGTTTGCTTGCTTGTTCCTGAGCAGAGGAGAAAAAAGGCCGGGGCCTGCAGTTTGTGAGCAATAAACAGGTTTTAAACTTTATTTCTCCCTTTGGCTGATTTCAGTTTTTAGAGGTATTTTGCCCCAGGATTTCCTTTCCCCGGACATACATCTGGCAGCAGTCGGCAGGGTGCCTCTGAACCCGAAATCTGTCATAATGGGTGCAACCTTTGGGAGGGCTGCTCCTGTGGATGGTGGGGAGGCCCCAGAGGATGCAGTGGCAGAGGGTGCCGCTTCATCTATTATCCTCCCAGCTTTGGGGCTTCAAAGTTGGGAACCCCTAGTGGGGAATTGGTCTAGGGTAATGTACCTCCTAGAGGAGTGGGGCCTTCCGCAGAACTAGGGAAGGGTGGAAACACCGGAAGCTGCAGAATTAGCCCTTCATAAGTTGAAAGACTGCTTGGAGACCTTAGGGGGCTGTGTAACGGCTGGCATTGTAGGGTCTCTTTTCATTGAGACAATGGAAAATGTTATGCAGGAGAAAGAGAGGATTACTGAGGGACTTAGGCATGAGAGAGACACACTTCAGCATCGCTTGGAGGAGCTGGGCAATAACCTATGAGATGCTGTTAAAGAAGAGAGACTGTTACTGGAAAGGCAGGTCACGCTCCTAGAAGATTCCTTGGCAGTGGCGAGGGGGGAGATGGCAGAAAAAGCCACGTTGCAGGAGGCCATGGAGGAGGGGGAGGAAAGAGTAGTGCTTTCAGCCCTGGAAATGGTGAAGGAGGAGCCGTTGGTGGAGAAGCCCTAGGGAGAAGAGGAGGAGGTGGGGCCATTGGCAGATCCCAGGCCACCACCAGAGGTACCGTCTTCTCCTGTTTTAAAGGCTCGCCCAGCTGTAATTAAGAAAATAAAAATGAAACAACCACAGGCTCCTCATGGGGAAGAGCAGCCCCCTCCCCAGGTTGTGGAGCACTCCATGCTCCGCTCCATACCCAGGATGAGCTGGTGGACATGAACGTCCAGTATAGGCAGAGGCCATCGGAATCTCTGCCTACGTGGCTTTTACATCTCTGCAATATGGGGGTGGAAAACATTGTTGTGTCGGGTACTGAGATGAGTAGAATGACTTCCCTGACAACCCACCCTTCCCTCCAGCAGTGGTTGCAAAATCCCCATCACGCCTTAGGGAATCAGACTCTCCTGGAATGGCTGACAGTTGCCATCAGGATAGTTTGGCCTAATCAGGATGAATTACCATATTTTCCCAGTAGTTGGAAAACATAAGCAGAGCTCCAACAGGTACTGTGGGAACTGGATATGAAAAACATCATGTATAATATGGACCCCCAGGGCCCTGATGAGGAGGTGTTCAGTATAGGAATGAGAAACCTGGTGCTGCTACAGCTTCCACATCTCTCTTTGGGTCCCTAGTGAATATTTCCCCCCCCCAACCTAGGGCAAACCATAAGAGAGGCTATTCGTAGTTTAACAGATCTGGAGGAAGTTGAAACAATAAGGGCACAGAGGGAAATATGGGCCATGACTGAAAGGAAAAGTGCAAAAGGCCCTGTGAAGGTCTCGAGGACCCAGATGCGGGTTGATTTGATAAAGGACAGGGCAGTGAAAGAAAAACTTGATGGCAACCCAATAGGATATTATTAGAACTGTGGCAGTAATTAAAGCCAGAGCAGCAGTTCCTGCCGCTGAGGTCCAGGACACAGAAACCAGAGTCAAGGCCTCATGCCCGGCCTGTGTTCCTGCAAAACTTCATGGGAGACAGTGCTCAGGATTCACCTGAGCCCTCACCCCCACAGAAGCATGATTGGGTATCATGGTTCAACTGAGGGGGCGTCAAAGTCTCCACCTTGGGGGACATGGTGAGGACCAGAGGCCACATGTAGAATTAGTAATTCCTTGGTACCCCGTGAATGTACAACGTGTCCTGGCACTGGTTGACACAGGAGCTGAGTGTTCTTTGGTGAATGGCAACCCTGAGCGTTTTCCCAGGACCCCTGCTTTGATAGATGGCTATGGGGGTAAGGCAATTAGAGTAAAGAAAGCCCAAATCTCATTGGGGATAGGGCGTTCACATCCAAGGGAGTATACCGTGTACATTCCTCCCATCCCTGAACATATTTTGGGGGTAGATATCCTGCAGGGCCTGTGGTTACAGACCACTGCAGGTGAGTTCAGACTGAGGGTACGTGTGGTAAAGGCAGTTCTGAGGGGACATGCTAAGCACTCACCTGTAGCTCTGCCTGTACCTTAGTGGGTGACAAATACTAAGCAGTATAAATTGCCTGGGGTCACAAGGGAATTAGAGAAACTTTACAGGAGTTGGAGAAGGTGGGCATCATAAAGTCCACTCAGTTCTTTTAATTCCCCAGTGTGGCCAGTGAGAAAGCCAGATCGCTCCTGGAATATCACTATAGACTATAGGGAATTGAAAAAGTCACACCCACTTTGCATGCTGCTGTCCCCTCTATAGCAGACATTCTGGACATCCTTAGCCATGAACTGGGAACGTATCATTATGTAGTAGACCTTGCTAATGCTTTCTTCTCTATTGACATAGCACAGGAGGAACAGTTTGTTGTCATGTGGGAAGGCCAGCAGTGGACATTCACTGTCCTTCCACAGGGATATCTCCACAGTCCCACCAACTGTCATGGAGGCCACATGGAGGAAACCTCAGTGCGATTGTATCACTACATTGATGATGTTATGCTCACATCTGATTCTCTTTCAGATTTAGAAGGGGCAGTTCCTAGACTGTTGCAGCATCTACAGGAAAAAAGATGGGCTGTGAAAACAGCACCAAGATTCAGGGACACTGTTTGTCTGTGACATTCTTGGGGGTTATCTGGTCGGGTAAAACTAAAGTTGTTCTTGAAGCAGTTATAGACAAGGTCCGGGATTTCCCCACCCCTACCACTGTGGCAGTATTACAAGAGTTTTGGGGTCTTTGGGGCTACTGGAGTGTGTTTATCCCACACTTGGCACAAATTGTGAAGCCCTTATACTGGTCAGTATGAAAGGGCATCAGGTGGGACTGGGGTGAGACATGTGCAGCTGCTTTTACTGCTCCCAAGCAGGCAGTCAAGGCTGTATAGGCCTTGAATGTAATGGACTCATCATGGCCCTGTGAACTAGATGTTCAGGTAACTAAAGATGGTTATGGATGGGGTCTTTGGCAGCAGCTTGAATGGACATGCTAACCTATTGGATTCTGGTCACAACTATGGAAAGGATCAGAGGTCTGGTACACCTTGATAAAGAAGCAACTGGCTGCTGTGTACCACACCTTGCTGGCTATGGAGCCCATCGCCAGAACAGCTCTAACCAAGGTAATAACCACCTATCCCATTGCGGAGTGGGTGCGAGACTGGACCCAAAGGCCGTGGAGTAGTGTGGCACAGACACCTACACTGGCCAAATGGGGTGCATATTGCAGCAGTGCAGCACCCTCTCTACAAGCCCCTTAAGTGGAGAACTCCAACGCTTATTGGGGCCAGTGACCTATACCAGTGGAAAGCAGGAAGAACTTGCTTTTCAGCCCTTGGTAGCTGAGACTCCTTATCAGGAGGGAAAAGCCCCTATACCTGAAGATGCTTAGTACACAAGTGGTTCCAGTCATGGGCAGCACCCAAAGTGGAGGGCTATTGCTTTCCATCCTAAGACTGAGACAATATGTTTGGAGGATGGAGAGGGGAAGAGCAGTCAATGGGCTGAGTTGTGGGCAGTATGGGTCATGATCACCCAGGAGCGTTCCCCCATAGTTGTCTGCACTGACAGCTGGGCTGTCTATTGGGGCTTGACCCTGTGGCTACTGACATGGTATCATGCCAACTGGATAGTTGGTCACCAGCCCCTTTGGGGACAAGAGTTGTGGCAAGACCTAAGGGCCTCTGGTCAGACTAAGACTGTTATTGTATATCATGTGACTGGCCATTTGCCTTTGACATCTCCAGGGAGTGATGAAGCAGACACATTGGCCCAGGTGCGCTGGCTAGAAGAAAAGCCTGCCTCTGATGTGGCCCAATGGCTGCACCTGCATTCGTTGCACGTGGGGCAAAAAACAATGTGGGCTGTAGCCTGTCCGTGGGGCTTGCCATTGACCTCTGAAGAAGTCAGCAAAGCCCGGAATGAGTGCCTAGTGTGCTCTCAGAGGGACTTACACTGAGTCCCACAGCAACATAGGACTATGGTAAGGGGGCTAATACCCCTTGTCAGGTGGCAAATAGACTATATTGGGCCTCTGCCCATATCAGAATGATATCAGTATGCCATGACATGTGTAGACATGGCTAACAGACTATTGGTTGCTTTTCCTGCATGTCTTACAGATCAGCAAACCACCAAGAGGCACCTGGAGCATCTCTTTGCAGCCTATGGCTGGCTGCAGGTGATCGAAAGCAATCAAGGCACCCACTTTACTGGACATGCATTATGAGAATGGGTGCAGCAATTAAGAATAAAGTGGAAATTTCATGTACCATATAATCCTACTGGGCAGGCATGATAGATACAATGGTTTGTTGAAATCTGGCCTAAAGTTGGACACTAATAGTCATGGAGTTGGTCAGTTCACCTATGAACAGTGCTGCAGCATTTGAATGAAAAGCCATGTAAAAGAGCTTTGATCCTTTTGGATATGCTCACACACCTTGCTGCCTCTCCCACACAATTGTACATCCAAACGCAAGAAGAGTTATTGAAGTCAGGATATGGCCAGCAGAGCAACATCCTGCTGCCAGTCCCTACTGCCTTAAGCCCTGGAGATACTGTTGAATGGACCTGGCACTGGACATTTTGACACATGGACCAGCGATGGCTGGCCCTTCTGGCACCTTGGGGGAAAGACCTGGAAGCTGGCCTCATGTGTATTCCGGTAGTAACAGCTGAATGGCCAGCCCCCAAAGGTCATGGTAGTGTACCCAAAACTTCCAGGAGGTAAGAGCATCTTGCAGGGAAGTTTTGTTTTATCTTTATGGCCAGTGCATGTACCTCCCATAGCCCTATATATTGACCCATCTGTAACACCCACAAGGCGGGGGGTGAAAGTCTGGTATACTAGACCAGTACGAAATCCCATTCCTGCCACTGTTTTATCACAAGACCATTCTCTTGCATGTATCCTACCTGATAGACAAGACTTGCCTATGCTGGTGTCATTAAAACGTATCTTATTGCCCTTAAGTTTATTTTCTCCTACAGTCCTTGTGGCCTCAATGTGCCCCCTGGCTGCAGTTGCCCCATGATGATTGCTTTGAACCCTCAGCTGCTGCCTTCCTATGGAATGGATGAGCTATGGACTTGATGTGGATAAGACTTTGAACTTTGCTGAATCCTCCAGCTTGAGGATTGTCATGATTTTATGCTGTTTCTATTGCTACGTCATTAGTCTAGTCACAATGCTCCAGTTTTCTTGCCCAGGGACCATTGCAGAAGAAGGGGAATGAGTAGATTGTAAGGCGAGATTTCTGGAGGGGTGGTCTGTGGGTAAAATTGTAACATTTCCATAATATCTCGCCTGGCTTTAGTGCATTTGCACATCCTCAGGGGTGGAGAGAAGTTCATCTCTATATCAATGGGTAGTTACATGGGCAACCGAGGGCATGTCTGAACCTGAGAGTTTAAAGGGAGGCGCTGGCTTGCTTGCTTGCTTGCTTGTTTCTTTCGGAGCAGAGGAGAAAGACAGCCCAGGACTGCAGTTTGTGAGCAATAAACAGGTTTTAAACTTTATTTCTCCCTTTGACTGATTTCAGTTTTTAGAGGTATTTTGCCCTGGGATTTCCTCTCCCTGGACTTACAAGCACAGATTGCATTCATTCTCTATCTATACACTAGCAGTTCTCAATGTATGGTCTGAAAATCTCCTGGGTTTCCTGAGACCATTTCACGGGGTCCATAAGGTCAAAAACACTTTTATAATAATACGAAGACATTATTTGTCTTTTTCACTGTGCTGATATCAGTTATGCTGGTGCAAAAACAATGATAGATTAAACTGTTGTCTGTTTCAAAAGCATCTAAAACTGAACTATTTCAAAACTGAACTCATGCTCTCCACATTCCCACCCCAACCTCTGCCCCCATCATATCCTGTATCATTGTTCCCTGTATCTGTGTGGGTACCACTATACATTCAATTATGCAAGCCAAAACCATAAGAATTGTCCTGGGTACACACTTCTTCCATACCTCCTACCATCAATAATGCAATCCATCACTAAGTATTATCGATTTCACTTCCTAAATCCTTCTCAAATTTGTTTACTTCTCTTTATCTCTGGTGCTACCATCTTAATCCAATATACTACCACCTCTTGGTAGGACGTGCAGTGACCTTTTAAATGGTCTTCCATCTTTCATACCTGCACACTCACAGTTGTATTCTCTACACCAGTGAGAATAATGCAATTAAAGTGGAAAAAAGACCATGTCTCTTCCTTACTCAAAATCTTTCAATGATCCTTCCCTTTACTCTTAGGAGAAAAAATAAACTTTTCCAAGAAATACAAATTCCTGAATGGTCAGATCCAACCTCACCTCTTTGTCTTCAGTGCCACATTGCTTCCACTCCCTTTTTCTCTCATCAGCAGCCATACGTACCACATTTCTTTCAGTTTCTTATCTTTGCCATACTTCTTCCTGCTCCACATAGTATTTACCTATGATGTTTTCCCTTTTTGGAGTGCTAATCTCCTATTCTGCATTGTTTACTATTCCTTCTTAAGGAAAGCCTTCCTTGACCTCCTGAAAAGGTCAAATCATCCACTGTAGCATTTAATAACAATGTATTTTTCTTTCTTACACTTACAATAGATACACATTTATATTTGTGTGATTAATGATAATTATCAGCAGGAAACTGAGGTATCCTGTCAACAACCAGGTAAGAGAAAAATCTTGGAAGGGTATCCTTTAAACCCCAGTCAAGCCTTTACTTGACTGAAGCCCTGGACAAAACAGTTATTTCTGACTGTAGGGAAAATGAAAGTTCCCATGGCCAGGATCCTCACCTGACCCTAAACTCTTGATAATATAATTGGCCTACTGCTAGGCTACTGCTTCCACACCCATTGGCAATGAGCCATTATTGTTGGTTTTACTATATAAAGAGCTCCATCGAGTGCTCTGCCAGAGGCAGAGATGAAGACAGATTGTGATCACCCCAGAGGCAGATGTGCTTCCAGAACTTGACCTGATACTGTGAGAATAAATCTTGCTATAAACCCTTTTACCCCTAATGTTCCATTGCTATTTGGTATCACCGAATCCAGAATGAACTTCCCTGGGGGCAATCCAATTCAGGAAAGACAATAAGCATAGTTGGAAGGATTTGCTGCAGACCAAAAAAAAAATCAAAACAGAATAAGCTGCCCTCATGGGAGGAGTACTTCAGCGTGCAGCCCCTATGGATGGGTAGACACTCAGGTATTCCCCCAATGGGCATGTGGTCTGAGATGGCTGGCCTTCTAAAGGAGTGGGTCCTTCCCAGGCCTCAGGGGAGGTGGAGGTGATGTTCAGGCAGTAGAAGAGGCTCTCTGCAAAACAGGGAATTACTTAAAGAAACAGAGTGCCTTCAAGGTGGCAAGAACTGTGAGTTGACTATTTTTCACAGTGTTAGGAAGGACCATAAAAGAAAAGAATGCACTACTGTGAGAAGCACAAGAAGAGGTAAAGGTCATGAAGGAAGAAGGAAATTCATTGATGATTGAGAGGGCATTGCTGCAAGGTGTGATGGGGATGATAAAGGATATAATTGTAATACAAGAAGGCACAGCATAAGAACTCAGGCTGCAAGGTTGTTACTCCAGGAGAAAATCCCAGGGCAAAATACCTTTGAAATCAAAGTTAGTTAAAGAGTGAAATAAAGTAGGAGAAACCCATTTATTGCTTACAAGCGGTCATCTACCTCTGTTCTCCCATGTTTCTCATGACCCAGCTGCAGTAAAAGGGGCCATACCCAACCTCTCTGGACCAGATATGCTCTCGCTCCCCCTTATAATTACCTATTGATATGAAGATGAACTACTTCTCTCCACCCCTTGGAAACATCTATTGATATGGAGATGGACTAAGGCCAGGCAAGAGATTCTAGAAATATTGTAATTTTACCCACAGCCCACCCCTCCAGGAATCTTGCCTCAGAATCTACTCTTTCCCCATCTTCTGCAATGACCCCCGTGTGAGAAAACTGGAGTATTGTAACCAGACTAATAACATGCAATAGCAATGGCAATAAAATCATGATATTCTTCAAGCCAGAGGATTCAGCTAGGTTCAAAGTCCTATGCAGATTAAGTTCATAGTTCACCCATTTGACAGGTGGTCAGTAGCTGAACAGGTAGGAAGTTCAAAGCAATCATCAAATGGCAGCTGCAGTCAGGAGGTGGGTCCTGGCCACAGGGACTGTAGAAGAAAATAACCTTGAGGGTGATAACATATGTGTTTTAATGACACCCGCATAGACAAATCTTGTCCACCAGGTAGAATGCATGCAAAAGAGTGGCCCTGTGGTAGGACAGTGGCAGTAATGGGATCTTGTCTTGATCTAGTATACCAGACTTTCACCCCCCTCCCTGTGGGAGTTACAGATGGGTCAATACTTGGGGCTATGGCAGGTGCATGCACTGACCATAAAGATAAAATAAAACTTTCCCATATGATGCTCTGACATGCTGGACATTTTGGGTACAGTACCATGTTCTTTGGTGGCTACTCTGCTGTTACTCCAATACCACACAGGAGGCCAGCTTCCATGCCTTTTCCCCAAGGTGGCAGAAGAGCCAACCATCTGTGCGTCAAAATGTGTCAAAATGTCCAGGGCCACATCCACTCAACAGAGTTTCCAGGGATTAATGCAGTTGGGGCTCTGCTGGCCCTATCCTGGCTTCAATAACTCCTCTTTCATTTGTACATACAGTTGTATAGGAGAGGCAGTGATGTGTGTTAGCATACCCACAGGGCGTAAGACTCCTTTTTGGGGCTTCTCATTCAAATGCCATAGCACTGCCCATAAACGAACTGACCAGCCTTGTAGACTATTGGTATCCAACTTCAGGCCAGAATTCAACAAAATCTGTCTATCATGACTGCTTGTAGGGTTATATGGTACATGAAACTTCCACTTTATTTCTGATTGCTGCACCCATTCATGTAACACATGTCCAGTAAAGTGGGTGTCTTGATCATGCTCTATCACCTGCAGCTGGCCATAGGCTGAAAAGAGACCCTCTAGGACCCTTTTGGTGGTTTGCTGATCTGCACAATGTGCAGGAAAAGCAATTGACAGCCCAGTAGCTGTGTCCACACAAGTCATGACATACCAATATCCTTCTGATATGGGCAAAGGCCCAATATAGTCTATCTGCCACCTGACAAGAGATATTGGCTTCTTTACTATTGTCCCATGTTGTTGTGGGACTTGATGTAAATTCGTATTACAGCATACAACATACTCCTTCTGGGCTTGCCTGACTTCTTCAAAGGTCAATGACAAGCCCCACCGATGGGGTACATCCCACACTGCTGTTGACCTGCATGCAAAAAAATGCTGATATAACCATTGGGCTACATCAGAGGCAGGCTTTCCTTCTAGCCAATGCACCTGGGCCAATGTGTCTGCTTCATCATTCCCTGGGGATGCCAAAGGCAAATGGCCAGTCACATGATATACAGTAACAGTCTTAGTCTGACCAGAGGCCCATAGGTCTTGCCACAATTCTTGTCTCCAAAGGGGCTGGCGAAAAACCATCCAGTTGGTATGATACCATGTCGGTAGCCACAGGGTCAAGCCCTGACAGATGGTGCAGTTGTCAGTGCAGACAACTATGGGGGAAGGCTCCTGGGTGATCGCGAGCCATACTGCCTGCAACTCAGTCCATTGGCTGCTCTTTCCCTCTGAATCCTACATCCATATTTTCTCAATTTTAGGATGGAAAGACACAGCCTTCCACTTCGGGGTCTGCCTATGACTGGAGCCATTTGTTTACCAAGCATCTTCAGGTATAGGGGCTTTTACCTCCCGATAAAGACTCTAGGCTACCAATACCTCAAAAGTAAGTCCTTCTTGCTTTCCACTGGTATACGCCAGTGGCCCCAATAAGCAATGGAGTTCTCCACTTAAGAGGCTAGCAGACAGGGTGCTATGCTGGTATAAGTATGTGCCACTTTGTCCAGTGTAGGCAGCTGTGCAGTGCTACTCTGTGGCCTTTGGGTCCATTCTTATACACACTCCACAATGGGATAGGCATTTATTACCTTGACTTGAGTTGTTCTGGTGATGGGCTCTGTGGTCAGCAAGGCTAGGTGCACAGCAGACAGTTGCTTCCCTATCAAGGTGTACCAGATCTCTGATCCTTTCTATAGTGTGACCAGAATCCAATAGGGTGGCATGTCTGTTCAAGTCACCAAAGACCCCTTCCATAACTACCTTCTGTTACATGAACATCTAGCTCACAGGACCTTGATGAGTCCATTAAACTGGAGGCCTGTGCAGCCTTGACTGCTCACTTAGCAGCAGTAAAAGCAGCTGCATATGTTTCATCCTAGTCCCACAAGATGTTCTTTCATACCAATCGGTATAAGGGCTTCAGAATTTGTGCCAAGTGTGGGATAAACACTCTCCAGTAGCCCAAAAGACCCAAAAACTCTAGTAAGACTGCCACCGTCGTAGGGGTAGGGAAAGTCTGGATCTTGTCTATGACTGCTTCTGGGATAACTTTAGTTTTACCTGAACAGACAACCCCCAAGTACTTTAGAGATAAACCAGGTTCCTGAACCTTGGTGCTGTTCACAGCCCATCCTTTCACCTGTAGATGTTGCAGCAGTCTAGGAGCTGCCCCTTCTAAATCTGCAAAATAATCAGATGTGAGCATAATATCATCAATGTAGTGATACAGCTGCACCATTTGTGTTTTCTTCCATGTGGCCAAGTCCTGGGCTACAAGTCTGTGACAAATGGTGGGACTGTGGAGGTATCCCTCTGGAAGGACTGAATTTCCACTGCCGGCCTTCCCTCATGAAGGCAAACTATTCCTGGCTTTCCTGTTCTATGTCAATAGAGAAGAAAGCATTAGCAAGGTCTGCAACATAATGATATGTCCCCAGTTCATGACTAAGGGTGTCCATGAGGGCTGCTATAGAAGGGACAGCAGTACGCAAAGGGGGTCTGACTTTATTCAATTCCTTGTAATCCGTGGTCATACGCCTGGAGTGGACTGGCTTTGTCAGTGGCCACACTGGGGAATTAAAAGGACTGAGTGGGCCTTATGATGCCCACTTTCTCCAACTCCTGTAGAGTTTATCCAATTTCCTTGTGCCTTCCCTCCAGGCAGTTTATACTGCTTTGTATTTGTCACCTGCTGAGGTACAGGCAGAGCTACAGGTGGGTGCTTAGCATGTCCCCTCAGAACAGCCTTTACCACATATACCCTCAGTCTGTACTCATCTGCGATGGTCTGTAACCACAGGCCCTGCAGGATATCTATTCCGAAGATATATTCAGGGATGGGAGAAATGTACACAGTATACTCCTTTTGGGGTAAATGCCCTATCCCCAATGGGATTTAGGCTTTCTTCACTCTAATTGCCTTACCCAAGAGCCATATATCACAGCAGGGGTCCAAGGTAACCTCTTTAGGTTACCATAAATCAGAGAACATTCTGTTCCTGTGTCCACCAGTACCAAATCATGTAAATTCACAGTGGATCAATGAATTTCTAATTCTACATGTGGCCTCTGGTCCTTACGACATCCCCAAAGGTGGGGACGTTGACCCCCCCACTCGGTCGGACTGCGATGCCCAATCATCCTCCTGCAGGGTGAGTGTCCAGGTAGAGCCTGAGTACTGTCTCCCAGGAAGTCTTGCACTGACACGGTCCAGACATGGAGCTTTGCCTCTGGCTTTGCTGTCCTGGACCACATTGGCTGGAACTGCTCCTTTAGCTTTAATTGGTGCCACAGTTCTAACAAGATTTTCTTTCACTATCCCTGCTTTTATCAAATCAAGCCATATCTGGGTCCTTGAGACCTTCACAGGGTCCTTTGCACCCCTCCTTTCAGTCCTAGCCTGTACTTCCTTCTGTGCTCTTACTATTTCAACCTCCCCCAGATCTGCTAAAGTACTAGCAGCTTCACTTATGGGTTGCCCTTGGTGGGGGGTAAGAATATTCACAAGAGACCAAAAGAGATATAGAGCTGTATGGAGCACCAGATTTCTCATTCCTATGGTGAACAACTCCTCACTGGGGCCCTGGAGGTCCATATTATATATGATATTTTTCATGCCCAGCTCCCTTAACACATGCTGGAGCTCTGCATACATTTTCCAGCTAGTGGGTAACTATGGTAAATCACTCTGATTAGGCCAAGCTTCCTGGATGGTTGCTGTCAGCCATTCCAGAAGTGCCTGATTCCCTGAGCTGTGACAGTCACCTTGCATCCACTGCCAGAGGGAAGGCTGTCATCAGGGAAGCCAGTCTATCCATTTAAGAACCTGACAGCAATGTTCTACACCCCCATATCCCAGAGATGCAAAAGCCGTGTAGGCAGAGGTTCTGACAACTTCTGCCAAAACCAGATGCTCATGTCCACCAGCTCATCCTGGTTATAGGGGCGGAGCATGGAGTGCTCTACAACCTGGGGAGGAAGGAGCTCCTCCCCCTGAGGAGCCCACTGTTAATGTGTTGTTTCCTTAATTACAACCAA
The DNA here is from genome assembly GCF_030020395.1 of Manis pentadactyla. NCBI lineage: Eukaryota > Metazoa > Chordata > Mammalia > Pholidota > Manidae > Manis > Manis pentadactyla. Next base: position 51,212,761 of record NC_080038.1, on the reverse strand, counting down.
GCAAGCCTTTAATATGGGAGAGGCTGGTACCTCTGGTGGTGGCCTCAGCCACAGATCGGCCCTTGTCCCCACCCGCTCACCGACTCCCAACACCTCCTCTAGCATCTCTGAGGCTGAAGACACTGCTCTTCCCTCCCCCTCCACCATGGCCTCCTGCAACATGGATTCTCCTGTGGCCTCCTCTATTGCTGCCAGTGTATCTTATAGGAGCATTACCTGTCTTCTCAATAACTGTCTCTCTTTCTTAAAGGCATCACATAGGTCATCAGCCAGATTCTCCAAGCAAGGCTGAAAGGTCTCTCTCCTGCCAAAGTCTCTCTCTCCTTGGTAACCCTTTCCCCTATCTTGAGAAAAAGACATCCCACAGTCCCAGCTACTACATGGCCACTCAGAGCCTCTAAGCAGTCTTCTATCTCACAGAGGGCTAATTCCACAGATTCCAGTGTTTCCACCCTTCCCCAATTCTGGAGAAAGTCCAACCACTTGAGGAGCTGCTTTACCCTAGGCCAATTCCCCACTAGGGGCTCCCTAATTAGAAGCCCCACAGATAGGGTGCTCCTGGGTAAAGTTGCACCCTCTACTGCTGCAGCCACTGGGGGCCTCCCCACCATCTATGGGGGGTTCCAGGCATCTCCCCATCATCTCTAGGGTCAGGTTACCCAAGGGTCACACCCATGTAGACAGATTTCGGGTTCAGAGGTCCTGCCGTCTACCTCTGGGTGTAACTCTGGGAAGAAATCCTGGAGCAAAATACCTTTGAAACCGAAATCAAAGGAGAACTAAAGGGGGAGAAACCCATTTATTGCTTACAAGCAGTCATCTACTTCTGCTCTCCTTTGTTTCTCAGGACCCAGCTGCAGAAGAAGGGGCCCCACCCAACCTCTCCAGTCCACATATGGTCTCACTCCCACTTGTATTTACCTATTGATATGGAGATGGACTACTTATTTCCACCCCTTGGAAACACCTATTGACATGGAGATGCACTAAGACCAGGTGAGAGATTCTGGAAATACTGCAATTTTACCCAAAAGGTGCTGTGGATGAAGTAACAGATTTGTTAAAGAATGAGATGGTGTCACTGTGAGGCATTGTGGAAGAGGTAAAGGCCATGAAAGAGAAGGACATACCACTGCAAGATGCATGAGGAGAGGCATAGCAAGAAGGTGAGCTGTGAGGTACTCTGGAGGAGGTAAAAGATTCTTTGCAGAATTAGACAGGGGTACTGCAAGGTGCTTTGGAAGAGGCAAAGGCAATGATGGAGAAGGACATACTCCTGTGAGAAGCACAAGAAGAGGCAGCATGAGAATGCCAGTTGTGAGGTATTAAGGAAAAGGTAAGAGAGCTATTGGGGACTGAGATAACATCACTGTGAGGCACTGTGGAAGAGATAAAGGATGTAGCAGAGAAAGCACCTTGTGAAATGAGAGAGCTTCTGTCAGCACTGGAAACAATAGAGGAGCAGGGGGAGAACAGGATTTAGAGGTAGTGCTGGAGGCACCAACACCTCTTCTTTTGAAATCCCACTCAGTTGTACTCAAGAAAATAAAGATGCAGCAACTATGGGTTCCTCCAGAAGAGGTGAAGCTCCCTCCCCAGGTCATGGAGTACTCTATGCTCCACCCCATACACAGGCATAGCTGGTGGATTTGAGCTCCCAGTTTATGCAGAAACCCTTCGAGTCCATATCAGCCTGGCTCTTGTGCCTTTGGAATGTAGGGGTGGATGAAATCATTCTGTCTGGATCAGAGATGGGAAAGCTGGTTTCTCTGCAAACACATACTGCCTTGTGGCAGCAGCTGCAGAATGCACATCCGACCTCAGAATCATTTAGTTCTTGAATGGGTAATGACCACACTTCACAGTGTGGTACAATCAGGACAACTTGCCATCCTCCCCAGCTGGATGGCAGATTTATGCTGAGCTCCAGCAGGTGTTATGAGAGTTAGACATGAAAAATGTCACTTACAACTAGTAAATTATGGCCCAGATAAGGAGCTGTTTATAGCAGGGATGAGGGATATGGTGCTGAAAATGCCTCCCTCATCCCTCTTTGGGCCCTTAGTGGTCACTCATGCCCCTCACTTAGGGCAGCCCATATATGTTGTTACCAGTACTGTGGCAGATATGGGGGAGATGGAAGTGATGCGGGCACAAAAGGAAGTATAGTCTGCTACTAAGAGGAAGGGTCTAAAAGACCCCGTGAAGGTCATGAGGACCCAGATGTGATGTGGGTTGATTTAATAGAGGCAAGAGCAGACAGATAGAACTTGGATGGGAAGCCAAATAGAATGTTACTGGAGCTGTGATAAACAACTGAAGCCAGAGCAGCAGTTTTGGCCACCAAGGACCAAGAAGCAGAAGCTGGAGACAGCTACAAGCCCACCCTATGCCCAGACTTCCTGCTGGATAGTGATCCAACCTCACCTGAACCCACACAAAAAAATGATTGGGCGATACGGTTTGACGGAGTGGGGGGTTGAGGCACCTGCCTCAGGGGACTGGGTGGGGACCAGAGGCCACATGTTGAAATATCACTTCATTAGTCCCCAGTTAGTGTACAATGTGTCCTGGCTCTGGAAAACAGAAGAGCAGTATGCTCACTGATTTATGGCAATGCTGAGTGGTTTCCCAGGAACTCCACTGTTATAGAGAGATAAGGCTATCAGAGTGAAAAAAGCCCAAATCTCATTGGGAATAGGGTATCTACCCCTATAGAAGTATACTGTGTATATCTCTTCCATCCATAAATAGGTTTTGAGGATAGATATCCTGCAGGGCCTATGGTTGCAGACCACTGCAGGTGAGTTCAGACTGATGATACATGTGGTAAAGAAAGTTCTGAGGGGACATGCTGGGCACCTGCCTGTAGTTTTGCCTGTGCTTCAGCAGGTGACTAATACCAAGCAATACAAATTGCCTGGAGGGGATGAAAAAATTGGAGAAACATTCCAGGAACTGGAGAAGGTGGGTATTATAAACACCACCCATAGCCCTTTTCATTCCCCTGTGTGGCCAGTAAAAAACCAGATGGCACCTGGCATATGACCATGGATTACAGATAAGTGAATAAAGTCATTCCTCTCCATGTGAAGTCCTTATGGACACTCTCATTCATGAACTAGGGACATATCATTTTGTTGTAGATCCTGTTAATGCCTTCTTTTCCATTGGTTTAGAGCAGGAAAGTCAGAAAGAGTTTGCCTTCATGTGAGAAGGATGGCAATGGACTTTCACCATCCTTCCACAGGGATACCTCCACAGCCCCACCATCTGTCATGGACTTGTAGCCCAGGACTTGGCTACATGGGAGAAACTGTCAACAGTGCAGCTGTACCATTATATTGATGACATCATGCTCACATCTGATTCTTTTTCAGATCTAGAAGATGCAGCACCTAAACTGCTGCAACACCTACAGGAGAAAGGATGGGCCATGAAGCTTCAGGGACCTGGTTCATCATATTCTTGGGGATCCTCTGGTCAAGTAAGACTCAAGTTATCCCAAAAGCAGTCACAGATAAAACCCAGGCCTTCCCTACCCCTACAACTGTGGTACTACAGCAAGAGTTTTTGGGTATTCTAGACTACTGGAGAATGTTTATCTGGCACTTGGCAGAAATTCTGAATCTCTTATACCATTTGGTGTGAAAGGGTGTAAAATGAGACTTGGATGAGACTACTGCAAAAAGGGCAGTCAAGGCTGTGCAGGCCTTGAGTGTGATAGATCCATAAAGACCCTGTGAGCTGGATGTTCACGTGACTGAAGACAGTTATGGCTGGGGTCTCTGGCAGCAGCTTGAATGAACTCACAAACCTATTGGATTTTGGTCACAATAGAGGAACAATTGGGTGCCATGTACCATGACTTTCTGGCTATGGAGCCTATCACTGGAATGGCCCCAATAAAGGTAATAACCACTTATTCCATCATAGGGTAGGTATGAGGCTGGACCTAAAACATAGAGAGTGGTGGGGCACAGACGCCTACACTGGCCAAGTGATGTGCATACATAGAGCACCATAGTGCTTGCTCTACTGGGCCCCGGAGTGAAATACCCCAATGCTTATTGGGGCCAGTGACAAAGCAGTGAAAGTTAGGAAGAATTTGCTTAGAGCCATTAGTAGCATAGAGCCCTTATCAGGAAGGAAGAGACCTTATACATGAAGATGCATGGTATACAAATGCCTCCAAGCAATGGGCAACCCCCAAAATGGAGGGCCATAGCTTCATGTCCTGAGACAAGACAATATGGATGGAAGATGGTGAGGGGAAGAGCAATCAATGGGAATAGTTGCTGGCAGTGTAGCTTGTGATCTTCCAGGAGCAGTAGTTGTCTATACTGGCAGCTTGGCCATCTACTGAGCCTTGACTCTATGACTACCCACATGGCACCCTGCCAATTGGTTGGTTGGTCACCAACCCTTTTGGGGGCAAGATTTGTGGCAAGTCTTACACAACTGTGGTCAGATTAAAACAGTTACAGTATATCATGTGACAGGTCATTTGCCACTGGCATTCCCAGGGAATGAATCAGATGAAATGGCCCAGGTACATTGGTTGGAAGGAAATCCTGCCTCTGATGTGGCCAAGTGGTTACATCAATGTTTATTGCATGTGGGGCAGAAGACAATATGAGCTGTAGCCCATAAGTGGTGCCTGCCTTTGTCCTTTGAAAGAGTTAGCAGAGCCTGGAAGGAGTGCATTATATAAGCTCTAAAATGGACCTACACCAAATCCCACAGTAACTTGGGACAATAGTTAAGGAGCTGATGCCCCCTCATCAGGCGGCACATAGATTATAATGGGCATCTGCCCATATCAGGGGGTATTAATATGTCATGACTAGTGTGGACACAGCTACTGGACTTCTGGGTGCTTTTCTTGTGCGTTGAGTAGACCACCAAATGATCAAAAGAGGCCTAGAGAGTCTCTTTGTGGCCTATGGTAGGTAACTGAGAGTGATCATGGCACTCATTTTACTGGATATGTACTACAAGAATGGATGCAATAATTATGGATAAAGTGGAAGTTTCACATACCACATAATCCTACCAAGGCAGGCATGATATTAGAGGTACAATGGCTTGTTAACATCTGGCCTGAAGTCAGACACCAATAATCTATGTGCACAGTCAGTCTATTTATGAACAGTTCTATGATATTTGAATGAAAAGCACTGGAAAGGGGCATTGAGCCCTGTAAGACATGCTAACACAAATTGCTGCTTCTCCTATACAGCTGCAAGTACAAACCAAGGAAGAATTTTTGAAGCTGGGGTTGGCAACCAGAATAATATCTTGTTACCAGCACTGACTGCGATGAACCCCAGAGACTCCATTTAGTGGACATGGCCTTGGACATTTTGACACATGGGTCAGTGATGGCTGGCCTTCCTGGCACCTTGGGGACAAGGGATGGAGGCTGGCCTTCTATGTATTCCTGGAACAATTGCATAGTGGCCCCCAAAGATCAAAGTACTGTACCCTAAACGACCAGAGGAAAAGAGCATCTTACAAGGAAGTTTTGTTTTATGTTTATTCCCAGTACATGCACCTCCACTAACACTATACATAGACCCACCTCAGTAACCTCCACAGAGAGAAGGGTAAAAGTATGGTAGAGTACACCCAGATGGGAACTGCTTCCTGCCACGGTCTTATCACAGGATCATTCTCCTGCATGCATCCTACCTGATGGACAAGATTTGCCTATGTTAGCATCATTAAAACATGTACTGTCACCCTTAAGGTTAATCTCTAATGTCTTGGTGGATTGGGCACACACCCTAGCAAAAACTGTTACTTGCTGTGTGTGCATGGAGCTCCTTATCAGTACCACTACTGGCCTCCCACGGAAAGTACAAATTGTGAACTGGGACTTATTTGAATACAGCTAGAATTACCACTTGGTGGTAATTGATCTCCTCAGGCTTGAGGATGACTGTTATTATTATATATATTTTTGTTATTCGTATGTTGTTATTCTTTGTTTCTGTTGTGGAATCTGGTTATAGTACTCAAGTTTTCTTACACAGGGACCATCATGGACAATTGAGGGTGCATAGATTGTGAGACATGAATCCTGGAGGGCTGGAGTGTAGGGAAAACCAAAGTTCCATGCCCATGATTCTCACCTGACCCTACATTACTTGATGATAAAATGGCCTATGTGTAGGCCAGTGCTTACACACCCATTAGCAATGAGCTGTTACTGTCAGTATTACTCTATAAAGAGCTCTGCCCAGAGGCAAAGATGGAGACAGATTGTGAATGCCCCAGAGTCAAACATGATTCCAGCACTCAACCTGCCACCATGAGAATAAAGCTTGGTAACAACCCTTTAACCCCTAACGTTATTCAGTCTCATCAAATCCACAGTGAACTTTCCTGGGGGCAGTCATCCTCAGGTGAGACACTGACATGTAAGGTGGGAGAAAAGGAAGAGTTCCAGTGGGAAAACACATATTTCTGAGAAGAAATTAGGAAGATAAGGAATAGTTCCAGAGGGAGTAGCCCAAGGGCAGGAAGGAAACCAGAAGACTGTAATGGAGACCAAAGAAAGACTATTTTTAAGGAACTACAGGCTAACATCATCCAATAATGCAGGTCTGGGAGGAGTCCCCAAGCTTCCATATCTCTGCTAGTTCACGTTCTCTTTATTGATATAGATAATAAATACTCATTTGATAAAATATCTAGTGCACACATCAGGCTGTACACCAAGTTCTGGAGTTATTGTAAATACCAAAATTGCTCTCAGACAGCACTCACATAAAGATGACAACACAAAAAACATGTAAGCTTTTTAAAAATTAATGTGAGTTCTTAAAAATAAGCACCCATGTGCTTAGCCTCACCGTGGGCTCGATCTCCCTCTCCCTGCTATTCACTCAGTCTAGGGCCAAAGAAGTTAGGTTGGATATGGCCTTCTGATTTGGAAAGAATCTAAAGTTTAAAATCAGTTCATGCTCCAGTGCTTTGCAGAACAGAGAAGCCTCCAAACTGACCTGCTCAACACACATGTACAGCAAAAATGTTTGTTCAACATGATGCTTAGCAAATAATATTTTGAATAGCAGAAAAATACCAAAAAAAAACAATATACAATTTTTCATGAAATCTTCAACATTTAAAAATTAATAAAATTCTCTACAGTTTGTGAAGTTGTAGGTTTTATAATATGACAGTAGAGTTGTATTGATACTTTCTTGCTGTTAAAGTATCATTAAAGTAGGGCCAGGAAGTAGTTCTTTATCAAAGAGTATCATCACAGCAACCATAAGAAGAGGGAGGGTAGTACAGAAGAAAGAATTTTCAAATTAGAACTGCATTAAGAAAGTCACAGACATCAAAAAATGGCAGATCTAACTTCCTGGGGTGGAAATAGAGATGCTACAAAATCTTTCTTTTGTTAAAGAAACCAAAGAATAATGCAATGAGTGGCCAATAAGAAGTTACTGGAACTACTGAATGTATTCTAAAATTTGAATCATTGCTGGTCTCTGGAGTATGGTTGGTTATTTTATACTTGAAGATCATTAAACTGACTTGAACAGGCCAATGCAAATCTTCAATTAAAGTAAGTTTATGCCCTGAAATTTTTCTTCCTTTAAGACAGTAGAATTTAGTTATGAATATTTTGGTATATAGGTATGTGTAGGGGTATGTCTAAATGGAATAAGATGTAGAAAAGAAAGTTCAGAGCATAGCCCTGATATATGAAGGGTAATGTTTCCTTTCTCACCCATTCTGGGTAGAATAGACAGTCTAGTAAGGAATGTAATTTGATCACAAATGCGGTTTGGGGTTGTGGATAAGGATAAAATGAAAGCAGGAATTATCCTTACATTTTGTCATACAAAAAGCAAAGATTACCATAGCCAAAGCAATCCTGAGAAGGAAGAATAAAGCTGGGGGTATTACACTCCCCAACTTCAAGCTCTACTACAAAGCCACAGTAACCAAGACAATTTGGTACTGGCACAAGAACAGACCCACAGATCAGTGGAACAGAATAGAGAGTCCAGATATTAACCCAAGAATATATGGTCAATTAATATACCATAAAGGAGCCATGGATATACAATGGGGAAATGACAGCCTCTTCAATAGCTGGTGTTGGCAAAACTGGACAGCTACATGGAAGAGAATGAAACTGGATTATTGTCTAACCCCATACACAAAAGTAAACTCAAAATGGATCAAAGACTTGAATGTAAGTTATGAAACCATAAAACTCTTAGAAGAAAACATAGGCAAAAATCTCTTGGGCATCAACTTCTTCATGAACATATCTCCATGGGCAAGGGAAACAAAAGCAAACATGAACAAGTGGGTCTATATCAAAATAAAAAGCAGCAAAGGACACCATTAGCAGAACAAAAAGGCATCCTACAGTATGGAAGAATATATCCATAAACGACATATCTGATAAGAGGTTGACATCCAAAATATGCAAAGAGCTCATGCACCTCAACAAACAAAAAGCAAATAATCCAATTAAGAAATGGGCAGAGGATCTGAACAGACACTTCTCCAAAGAAGAAATTCAGATGGCCAACAGGCACATGAAAAGATGCTCCACATCGCTAATCATCAGAGTAATGCAAATTAAAACCACAATGAGATATCACCTCATACCATTTAGGACAGCCACCATCCAAAAGACAAGCAACAACAAATGTTGGCAAGGATGTGGAGAAAGGGGAACACTCTACACTGCTGGTGGGAATGTAAATTAGATCAACTATTCTGGAAAGCGGTATGGAGGTTCCTCAAAAAACTCAATAGAGACATACCATTTGACCCAGGAATTCCACTCTTAGGAATTTACCCTAAGAATGCAGGAGCCCAGTTTGAAAAAGACAGATGTACCCATATGTTTATTGCAGCACTATTTACAATAGCCAAGAAATGGAAGCAACCTAAGTGTCCATCAGTAAATGAATGGATAAAGAAAATGTGGTACATATACACAATGGAATACTATTCAGCCATAAGAAGAAAACAAATCCTACCATTTGCAACAACATGGATGGAGCTAGAGGGTATGCTCAGTTAAATGAACCAGGCAGAGAAAGACAAGTACCAAATGATTTCACTCATCTGTGGAGCATAAGAATAAACCAAAAACTAAAGGAATAAGAGCAGCAAACTCAGAAAACCCAAGAATGGACTAACAGTTAACAAAGGGAAAGGGACTGGGGAGGGTGGGTGGGAAGGGAGGGAGAAGGGGAATAAGAATAATTATGATTAGCACACATAACAGGTGGGTGGGCAGCACAAGGAAGGCACTATAGCTCAGAGAAAACAAGTAGTGACTCTATAGCACCTTACTATGCTGATGGACAGTGACTGTAATGGAGTATGTGGTGGAGACTTGATAATGGGGGGAATCTAGTAACCACAGTGTTGTTCATGTGACTGTATATTAATGATAGTGAAAGAAAAAAAGGAAAAGATTATCCTAAGTTACTTATGCCTTGGGGAACCAGAAAACAGTGCTGCCAGGATCCTAAAAGGGAAAGTTTGGAGGGAGCAACTCTTAAAGTGCTAGTGAAGAACACTATTTTTGTCCCTAAGATGAACATCTAATCATAGCCCAAGGTCCTGACTTGTGCTCTTAGTTTTATCTAGAGAAAGGTATTGGTTTCTCTAGGCAAGAATCAGGAATGTGATGAGCAAACCAATGCCATAGGAACATCCAAGGCTGAACTTTGGAAATGTTGTCTCCAGATGTATTACTGTCTTCTTCACCCTATCTTTCTTGAGATCTGTGTTTCATATGTGAACGCACATACTTTCTTTGCCTTTCCACAGAGACAAAAATGGTATCATGTTCTCTTTTACCTCGCTAATCCTCTACAGACACCTTACCCTGCCTAGTCTCTTCCAGGTTCATATAGGCACTGCATGCCATGTCACCAAGAAGCTAAAGAAAGAGTACAGATGAACTTCATTAGAATTGTGAGGTTCTGCTGCTTGAGTAGAGTAACAGGTCATCAGCGACATCACACTAACTGTCTGGAGCAAATACAATTTGGAAGTAGAAAAAAATTAAATGACAATATAGGCATTTCCATGAATCATGATAATATAAACATTTACCCAAGGTAATAATATCCAATATTTTTGAGTACTGTGTGTTAGTATTAGACACTGTTCTATTCAGTCTGCATATTATCTCACTTACTATTACAATTAATGATTAACATTCTATTATTATACCGTTTTAAAGATGAAACTGTATAGAACAAAAAATTTGCCCATCTTTACATAGCTAATAAGTAACAGCTAAAATTTGAACCCAGATGGCATGGCTCCAGAACACATGCTCTTAGCTGCTATGCTGTATTGCTTTCTATGAAGTAAAATAATTTTGAAATATGAAAAATCAATATTAAATTATGCATAATTTTAAAAATACTACTGAATTTTTAATATTGAAATTCAAAACTAAAGAAACTCCATTTGTGGATGATGTTTTTTATCTCATGCTAATTAAAAAACTCCTAAAACATAATAATATCTTGTTTTTCACATTTAAGAGACCAACATTTATTTGTGGCCTGATTTCATCCTTATAAAAAATCTAAGAGACTGTTATTATGTTCAAGGTGTCACAGCCAATAAGTCCTGTAGCTGAAATGCAGACCTATGTCTATTAGAGTTGAGGACTAAACTCATCTCACAATACCACAAACAAGTCCTCATTGGATCTCAGAGGTTAATGAATACATAAGTAAAAAAATTAACACACAACATGTAGAATATTTCCACCCATTTCTGTAAGCTGTGTGTTAAGTTACACATATAGGCAATTCTACATAGGTAAAATTCATTTTCCCAACTGCTTAATGACATCATCCAGATCATGCTCCATATCATCTCTTTGCAAATTGCTTCTTTTGAAGTCTGCCTTTACCACCCTCTTCTTAACTCAGTGTTTTTATTTCACAGCTTCAAGAGTGCTTACCATCTTCTGAGTGAATCTAAGCAATTTCCTCACAAACTTGGGCACCTTTTTCTTTTACCTGGATCTTAAAGTATGAGCTATCTCCTTGTCATATATAGACGTTAGTGTGTTGAAGTTAGGTTTTTTGACATATTTTTTCTTGTGATGTGATGGTTTTCTTTAGTGTTATGCTTGGATTTCTATTTTTCTTTTGTTATCTATCATATGCTTTAGTTTTGTGGTTACAATAAGTTTCCTTGATATATAACATTTTATATTAAGTTGATTGTTGTTCTATGTTGAGCACAATCTAAATGTACTACTTTTTTATTCTTCTTCCTCCTCCACACTTCATGTATAATATGTCCTAATGTACATCTTTTGTGTAGCCCTTGACTGATTTTGTATATAGTTGGTTTTCCTACTTTTATTTTTTTAATTCATACTTTCTTAGTATTTGGTTTCCTAACTTTACTGTTGGTTTATTTTCATTGATGAAAAGTATTTAGGCTGGAGAACATTTCATCTACAGAAGTTCCTGTAACATATCATTTAAGGCCAGGTTAGTGATGGTGAATTCTTTTAACTTGTGTTTACCTGGGAAATTTTTAATCTTGCCTTCAATTCTGAATGATAATCTTGCTGTGTGTAGGATTCTTGATTGAAGGTCTTACATTTTAATACATTAAATATTTTGTGTCATTCCATTCTTGCTTGTAAAGTTTGTGCTTATAAGTCTGCTGATAGCCTGATGTTATTTTCCTTGTAATTTTTTTCTTTCTCTGGCTTCTTTCAGTACGGTCTCCTTATTCTTAATCTTTGTCATTTTAATTATTATATATCTTGGTGTTGTCATCCTGGGGTTCCTTTTGTTAGGGTCTTTCTGTGCTTCCAGGACCTGGGTGTCTATGTCCTTCCCTCGATTGGGGAAATTTTCAGCTATTATTTCTTAAGAGTCTTTTTACTCCTTTGTCTCTTCTTCTGGGACTCCTATTATGTGAATATTATTTCATTTGGAGTTATCACACAGCCCTTTTGGATGTTATTTTTAGAAATTCTTTTTTCTCTCTGTTCGTCAACTGTGTTTTTTCTTCTCTATTTTGCATCTCATTGATTGTTTCTTCTACTTCCAGCCATCTACTGTACATTCCCTCCATTGTATATTTCATTTCAGTTATTGTATTCTTCAGCTCTGAGTGGCTCTTTTCAAATTTTCTATCTCTTTGTTGAAGTTCTCACTGATATCATCAATTCTTTTCCCCAGTTCAGTGAGCATCTTTATAACTGTTGCTTTGAAATCCTTATCATGAAAATTAATATTCTCCATTTGATTTAGTCCACTTTCTGGTGTCTTATTTTGTTCTTTTGTTTGGAACATTTTCCTCTGCCTCCTCATTTTGTCTGGGTTTCTCTGTTTCTTCCTTTGTATTAGATTTATCAGATATACCCCCTGTTCTAGAAAGTAATAGCTTTATGAAGTGTGTATCCTGTGGTACCCAGAGGCTAAAGACTCTGCTCACCAATGCCTTATTCTCCTTTGTAGTGGAGCCACACTTGCTGCATGTTTGCAGACAGTGGCTGATCCTTGTCATCAGAGCCTGACAGCTCCCCTCTCTGTGCCCATTGTATGACATTAGATGCTTCTGCTGGGATTCTTTGTGTGTGGGGCTGCTTTCTGACTGCAGTTCAGCAATGGCTGCCTGTTGCCGGAATGAGGAGGTCAAGTGGTGCAAGTACATAGGGCACCACCTCCACAGGGCTAAACTGCCAGTGAGCAAATAAGAGAGTTTAGAGCTGCACTTCCCAGTTGCACAATCAGTTGGGATGAAGGAAGACTGGGGAATCCTAGAAATTGTCCTCCCTCTGCCTTACAGACAGAAAATTCAGACAGCTTCTGTGATGAATGGGCCAGGTGGGGCAGGTGCACAGGGAGGCACCATTGAAGAGCTGAGCCACCAGCAAGGGAGATGAAGGGTTTGGAGTTGAATTCTACCAGCATCTGAGCAGTTGTTCTGTTAGAGTGCTGGGGAAGCATTGTTCACTTGCGATTTCTCATCCAGAGAATGCTCACTCTGACCCATGCCCCTCTGACACACTTCCTGCTGCTGGTACAACTTTCAAACTGCTACCGCTGTTTTGGATCTCGGTGGGGCCAAGCATTCCTATCTTCCACAAGTGACAGGCGTTTTGCTTCCCCCGCAACAGTGCTCCAACTCTCCCTGGTGTCTAGCCTCTTTAATTACCAAAGCCCAATGTAATGTAGATGTGCTTTCCTGGATCAGATATCAAGGGCCAGGTGTGCTGAATTTCTAAGTGCTTGTCTCCTCTCTGCTCCGTTCCTCTCCCTCCCACTTGTGGGTTGAGATGGGGGAAGGGCTTGGATCCTGATCATCAACCTATGCCATTTTATCCCTCTCAATGTTGTCTTCTCTTCTTCACCATGTGTAGATGGTCTGTTCTGCAGTCTTCAGGTTATTGTCATGGTTAGTGGTATTTACTATAGTTGCTTTCTTGGTGCATATGTGGGAGGAGGTTTTCACTTTGTTGCCCTACTTCACAAACATTTTTCCTCTCTCCTTGCAGTAAGTTCTTTCTATGACTAAATTGGTTGTGGGTTTTTAACATGAAATTGTGTTGAATTTTGTCAAATGATTTTTCACCTGTTGAGATGTTCATATGATTTTAGAAGTAGTGTGGTATACCACATTTATTGATTTGCATGTTTATTGATTCTTGCACCCCATTGATGTATGCCACTTGATAATGGTGTATGATCCTTTTAGTAGCCTGTTCAAAGAAGTTTGCTAGTATTTTTTTGAGAATTTTTGCATCTATATTCAACATGGATATTGGCTTGTTTTTTTTTTTTGTAGTGTCCTTATCTGGCTGATATCTGGGTAATATTGACCTCATAAACTGATTTTGAAATTTTTCCCACCTTTTCAATTTTTTGAAGTGTTGAGGAGTATCGGCATTTTTCTTCTTTAACTGTTTGGTAGAACTCACTGAAACTCTATGGTCCTGGGATTTTCTTTATTTGGAGGTTTCTGATTAGTGGACTATCTCATTACTCATTATTTGTCTTTTCATATTTTCTATTTCTTCAAGATCCAATCTTGTTAGGCTGTATATTTTAAGGAATTTATCTGTTTTTTCTGTTTTACCATTTCTTGGTGTGCTGCTCATCATAGCTTTTATGATCCCATGCATTTCTGTAGTGTCAGTTGTATTATTTCCTCTTTCTTTTCTTATTTTACTTCTTTGAATTTTATTTCATTTTTCTTAGTTTAGCAAAAGCTTTGTGTGTTTTGTTTATATTTTCCAAAAACAACTGTTAGTTTTGTTGATTTTTTCTATTTTCTATTTCACTTATTTCTAGTCTGATATTTAATTCAGTCTTTCTGTTAGGTTTGGGCAGAGTTTGTTCTTGTCTTAGTAGTTCCTTAATGTGTAAGGTTAGGTTGTTTATTTGAGATGTGCCTATATTCTTACTGTAAGCATTTATCACTATGAAATTCCCTTCTGGAACTGCTTTTGATGCATCTCATAACTTTTTTCCATTTTCATATATTTCAAGGTATTTTTTTATTTCCCTTAGACTTCTTTGAACTAATAGTTGTTCAGTTGTATGTTGTTTAACTCCTATATATTTGTAAAATTTTCAGTTTATCTCCTGCACTAATTTTTAGTGTCATACCATTATTTTTGGAAAAGGCAGTTGGCATCATTTAAGTCTTCTTAAATTTACTGACTTGTTTTATGACCTAACATATGTCCTTCAAAATGTTCCCTGTGTCCTTGAGAAGAATTTTTATTATGCTACTGTTGGGCAGAATTTTCTGTATAGTTCTGCTAAACCTCTTTAGACCTCAGATTTTGTCTAAAGTGTAGTTCCAGATTAATACTGCTTATTAATTTACTATTTATATGATCTTTGAAGTGGTGACAGTGGGATATTGTAGTCCTCTACTGTTATTGTACTGCTGTTTTTCTGCTCTCACATTTGTTAGTATTTGCTTAATATATCAAGTTCTCTGAATTGGTGTGCATATGTACTTACAATTTTACCCTCTTGGTGTTTTGAAAACTTTATCATTACATGATGGCCTTCTTTGTGTCTTAGTAAAGATTTTGACATAAAGTCTATTTTGTATGATGTAAGGACAGCTGCCCCTGCTTCATTTTGGTTTTCATTTCCATGGAATTTTTCTATCCCTTTGCATTAAGCCTACGTGTATCCTTAAAAAGTAAGTGAGTATCATGTAAGCAGTATATAGTTGGGTGGTTTTTTCCCTCCATTCATCTACCCTATGTTTTTCTTTTGGAAAATTTAATGTACCTACATTTAAAGTAATTACTGATAAGTATTACTAATGCCATTTTATTGTCTCCCAGTAGTTTTGTAGTTCTTTTGTTCCTCTGCTGCTGTCTTTCTTTGGGAATTAATTATTTTATATAATGGGATGCTTTTATTCCTTTCTTTTTATCAGTTGCTTACATGCTGTTGATTTTGCTTTGTGGCTATCAGGAGGCTTACATAGGACATCATATATGAAAGGTCAACCAAGGTGGTGACATAGGAGACTTCTGAACATGCCACCTCCTATGGACAGACTAAACTTAAAATTATAAATGGAGCATTTATGTTTTAAAGACATCTGGAAACAAGCTGAGTGACTCCTGTATATTAGGAAAATGAGAAAATACCCGCCTTGAAAATAAGAGAAACTGTTGAGACATACTCTTGCCATTAACTTCACTCACTTCTCAGTGTCATATTATAAGGAGAAAACTCCGAAATCCAAGCTTCTCCTTCAGCAATGAAGGATTTTTATCACAAATTTTATGTCTCTCACCTAAATGATGGGTCTTCAAAACACCCAGATCTGAAAGACAGTAAGGCTTTCATCCATGAGAACCTGCAGCAAATAAACTGAGACTGTAGCAAACAAAAATGCAATTCTTCTTTTTGTGGTAGCAGTGGATTGTTTTGTTGGAGATATATATATATATATATATATATATATATATATTTATTTATTTATTTATATCGATAATGTACAATTACTTGAACATTATGGATACTAGACTTCCCATATTATCAAGCCCCCCCACATACCCCATTACGGTCACTGTCCATCAGTGTAGTAAGATACTATACAATCATTACTTGTCTTCTCTGTATATACTGCCATCCGCATGTCCCCACCCTCCTACATTATGCGTGCTAATCGTAATGTCCCGTTTCCCCCTTATCCCTCCCTTCCCACCCATTCTTCCAGTCCCTTTCACTTTGGTAACTATTAGTCCATTCTTGGGTTCTGTGATTATGCTGCTGTTTTGTTCCTTCAGTTTTTTCTTTGTTCTTATTCTCCTCACATGAGTGAAATCATTTGATACTTGTCTTTCTCCACCTGGCTTATTTCACTGAGCATAATATCCTCTAGCTCCATCCATGTTATTGCAAATGGTAGGATTTGTTTTCTTCTCATGGCTGAATAATATTCCATTGTGCAAATGTACCACATCTTCTTTAACCATTCATCTACTGATGGACACTTAGGTTGCTTCCATTTCTTGGCTATTGTAAACAGTGCTCTGATAAACATAGGGGTGCATCTGTCTTTTTCAAACTGGGATGCTGTGTTCTTAGGGTAAATTCCTAGAAATGCTATTCCTGGATCAAATGGTATTTCTCTTTTGAGCTTTTTGAGGAACCTCCATACCACTTTCCACAATGGTTGTACTAATTTACATTCACACCAGCAGTGAAGGAGGTTTCCTCTTTCTCCACAACCTTGCCAACATTTGTTGTTGTTTGTCTTTTGGATGGTTGCCATCCTTACTGGTGTGAAGTGATAACTCATTGTGGTTTTAATTTGCATTTCTCTTATGACTAGTGATGTGGAGCATCTTTTCATGTGTCTGTTTGCCATCTGAATTTCTTCTTTGGAGAACTGTCTCTTCATATCCTCTGCCCATTTTTTAATTGGATTATTTGCTTTTTGTTTGTTGAGGTGCATGAGCTCTTTATATATTTTGGATGTCAACCCTTTATCAGATATGTCATTTAAGAATATATTCTCCCATACTGTAGGATACCTTTTTGTTCTATTGATGGTGTCCTTTGCTGTACAGAAGCTTTTCAGCATGATATAGTCCCACTTGTTCATTTTTGCTTTTGTTTCCCTTGCCTGGGGAGATATGTTCATGAAGATGTCACTCATGTTTATGTTCAAGAGAATTTTGCCTTTGTTTTTTATTAAGAGTTTTATGGTTTCATGACATACATTCATGTTTTGATCCATTTCGAATTTACTTTTGTGTATGGGGTTAGACAATGATCCAGTTTCATTCTCTTACACATAGCTGTCCAGTTTTGCCAAAACCAACTGTTGAAGAGGCTGTCATTTCCCCATTGTATGTCCATGGATCCTTTATCATATATTAATTGACCATACATGTTTGGGTTAATGTCTGGAGTCTCTATTCTGTTGCACTGGTCTGTGGCTCTCTTCTTGTGTCAGTACCAAATTGTCTTGATTACTGTAGCTTTATAGTAGAGCTTGAAATTGGGGAGCGAGATCCCTGCCCACTTTATTCTTCCTTCTCAGGATTGCTTTGGCTATTTGGGGTCTTTGGCGGTTCCATATGAATTTTTGAACTATTTGTTCCAGTTCGTTGAAGAATGCTGTTGGTAATTTGAAAGGGATTGCATTGAATCTGTATATTGCTTTGGGCAGGATGGCCATTTTGACGATATTAATTCTTCCTAGCCGAGAGCATGGGATGAGTTTCCATTTGTTAGTGTCCTCTTTAACTCTCCTAAGAGTGTTTTGTAGTTTTCAGGGTATAGCCAAGAAATAATTCCTAAGTATTTTATTATTTTTGATGCCACTGTGAATGGAATTGTTTTCCTGATATCATTTTCTATTAGTTCATTGTTAGGGTATAGGAGAGCCACAGATTTCTGTCTATTAATTTTGTATCCTGCAACTTTGCTGAATTCCGGTATTAATTCTAGTAATTTTGGAGTGGAGTCTATAGGGTTTTTTATGTACAATATCATGTCATCTGCAAATAGTGACAGTTTGACTTCTTCATTACCAATCTGGAATCCTTGTATTTCTTTGTTTTGTCTAACTGCCATGGCTAGTACCTCCAGTACTATGCTGAATAACTATGGGGAGAGTGGGCATCCCTGTCTTGTACCCAATCTCAGAGGAAAAGCTTTCAGCTTCTCACTGTTCAGTATGATGTTGGTTGTGGGTTTATCATACATTCCCTTGAATATGTTGAGCTACTTGCCCTCTATACCATTTTGTTGATAGTTTTTATCATGAATGGATGCTGAATTTTGTCGAATGCTTTTTCAGCCACTTTGGAGATGATCATGTGATTTTTGTCCTTCTTTTTGTTGATGTGGTGTATGATGTTGATGGATTTTTGAATGTTGTACCATCCTTGCATCCCTGGGATGTATCCCACTTGCTCATGGTCTATGATCCTCTTGATGTATTTTTGAATTCGGTTTGCTAATATTTTGTTGAGTATTTTTGCATCTATGTTCATCAGGGATATTGGTCAGTAATTTTCTTTTTTGGTGGTGTCTTTGTCTCGTTTTGGTATTAGGGTGATGCAGGCTTCATAGAATGAGTTTGGGAGTCCTCCCTCCTCTTCTATTTTTTGGAAAACTTTAAGGAGAATGGATATTATGTCTGATAAAATTCCACAGTAAATCCATCTGGCCCTGGGGTTTTGCTCTTGGGTAGCTTTTTTTATTACCACTTCAATTTTGTTGCTGGTATTTGGTCTGGTTAGATTTTCTGTTTCTTTCTGCGTCAGTCTTTGAAGGTTGTATTTTTCTAGGAAGTTGTCCATTTTTTATAGGTTTTCCAGCTTGCTAGCATACAGGTTTTCATAGTATTCTCTAATAATTCTTTGTATTTCTGTAACATAGCTCCCTTATTGAGCTATTATAAACACAGTCTGATGATTGTTTATTTCTCTTCCTTCTTATTCCTTCTCCTCCATTCTTTATATGTTAGGTGCTTTATTTTGTGCTCTTTTGTGTTTCCATTGACTGCTTTTATTGGTGGTTGATTTTATTTTTTGGCTTTAGTTAGTATTTGGTTGGTCTGCTTTCTTTGCTGTGATTTTATTTTCTCTGGTGACATCTATTTAGTCTTAGGAGTGCTACCATCTAGAGTAGTCCCTCTAAAATACCCTATAGAGGTGGTTTCTGGGAGACAAATTCCTTCAACTTTTGCATGTCTGTGAATTGTTTAATCCCTCCTTCATATTTAAATTATAATCGTGCTGGATACAGTATTCTTGGTTCAATGCCCTTCTGTTTCATTGCATTAAATATGTCATACCATTCTCTTCTGGCCTGTAAGGTTTCTGTTGAGATGTCTGATGACAGCCTGGTGGGTATTCCTTTGTAAGTGTCCTTTTTTCTCTCTCTGGCTGCCTTTAATCCTCTGTCCTTGTCCTTGATCTTTGCCATTTTAATTATTATGTGTCTTGGTGTTGTCCTCCTTTTGTCCCTTCTGTTGGGAGTTCTGTGTGCTTCCGCGGTCTGAGCAACTATTTCCTCCCCCAGTTTGGGGAATTTTTCAGCAGTTATTTCTTCAAATACACTTTCTATCCCTTTTTCTTTCTCTTCCTCTTCTGGTACCCCTATAATGTGGTTATTTTCAGATTGGTTGGTTACACAGTTCTCTTAGTATTCTTCCATTTCTGGAGATCCTTTTATCTCTCTGTGTGTCAGCTTCTCTGTGTTCCTGTGCTCTGATTTCTGTTCCATTGATGGCCTCTTGCATCTTGTCCATTCTGCTTTTAAGTCCTTCCAGAGATTGTTTTATTTCTGTATTCTCCCTCCCAACTTTATCTGTTAGCTCTTGCATTTTTCTCTGCAGCTCCATCAGCATGGTTATGACCTTTATTTTGAATTCTTTTTCAGGAAGATTGGTTAAATCGATCTCCCCAGGTTCCCTCTCAGGGGATGTCTGGGTTATTCTGGTCTGGATCAAGTTCTTCGGCCTTTTCATGACATTAGAAGTAGTCATGGGCAGTTGGTGCGTGTGCCAGCTGGGAGAACAAAGTCCCTTCCTGCTTGCTTGCCGCCTTCCTCTCCTGTGAGAACGGCAACCCCTAGTGGCTTGTGCTGGGCAGCTGCGTGCCGATGCGGACTCTTAGTCTGGCCCGGGTGGCTGCAGAGGCAGTGCTGTGTGGCTGCTGTGAGTGTGGCCAGTCTCAGGCTGCTGCTCCACTATGGTGGGTCTGTGCTGGAGAGAGAATGGGTGGGAGACTGTTTATTGTTGTGTGGGGCCTCAGAGTTGTGCTGCTGCCCAGGGGTTTAGGGCACTCAGAGTTCCTAGGGATTCTCAGCTGTTGGGCTGAGTGGGCCAGGACGCTTCCATCCAGCTGTGAGGCTCCTGTCCCTTTAAGACTTTTCTAAGGCACTCGCTTTTCTTTTGTCCCAGGGGTGCCAGCTGTGGGAACCCACTCGCAGGTTTTACTGTTCTGTTTCCCTAGTATCCAGCACACCATGCACTGTGTGCCTGCGCTCCCAGTGTGGATGACTTAGGCTGAGTATTTAGCAGTCCTGGGCTCCCACTCCCTCCCTGCTCCAACTCCTCTCCTCCCACCTGGGAGCTGGGGTTGGGGGTGCACTCGGGTCCCGCTGGGTCGTGGCTTGTATCTTACTCCCTTCATGAGGTGTTGGGTTCTCGCAGGTGTAGATGTAGTCTGGCTGTTGTACTGTATCTTTCAGTCTCTCTTTTAGGAATAGTTGTATTTGTTGTATTTTCAAATATATGTATGGTTTGGGGAGGAGATTTCTGCTGCCCTACTCACACCGCTATCTTGGCTCCTCCTCTGGATTTCTTTTAATATAGCCCAGATCTCATTAGGTTTATTCTGTGTTTCTATAATCCAGTGGAAATAACATTAGTATCACCTATGAACCTGTTATAAATGCAAATTCTCATGCCCTACCACCAGACCTACTAAATCAGATACTGTTGAGGTGTGTTTTAACAAGTCTTACAAGTTACTCTGTTACATGATAAAGCTTGAAAATAATTGTTTTAGACTTATCTCACTATTGATTCAAATGAAATATGATTAAAATTATTAATTTTTAAATTAAAAAATTGATACTGCTATTGTCCTACAATTCTCACATTTTATACTTGTGCGATTTGTGTACTGAAGAGATATGCTTGGCTAGTAAATATATCTATCTAGTAATTCATCTCAAATTGTTTTAGTGTTATCTCTGTGTCAACCAGCCATTTAATAACTTAGAAATTCTTCTCTGGCTCCTCAAAAGACATCAAATAAGATTCATACTCATTTTTTTGTCTATAATGTCCTATATGACCTAACTCCTATATGTCCAACCACAATTATATCTCTATTTATTTTACCTTATCTCATTTTCTTCATAGTGCTTTTCACTATTTGAAATTATCTTATTTTTCTGTCTCCCCTATGAATTGTTTGATTATTCCATATACTGAACACAAATGCTAATAAAAACTTCCGTTTCTGAGGACCAATAATGCTGTTAGGCTAGATGCTTATACTTATTGTGTGCTTTGATGAGGTGATACTAACTATCCCTTTTTTATATCAGGCCACTGGTTGTTACCTCTATGGAAACTATTACAAGTAGCACATCCAAAACCCTGTATCTATATTTTACCTATTTTAAAAACAATTTTGATACATTTCCTGAGTGTATAAAATATAAAATCACTACAGAGATGCAAACATAGAAAAAAATCCAGTATTCATTTTAAACGGGGAATGAATGTTGGCTTAAAGTTGGTATATATCTTCATTCTTTAATTTAGCACATTATTATCTTTCCTGGAGTCAATTATAAATGGCATCCATAGCTCTGTAGACATTTCTGTGCACAATCCACTATTTTTCAGCATTTGAACAGCTTACTCTCTTCCACAATTTTGTCCACACATTCTTTAACTTATACTCTCCACTCTTCCTTTCTAATCTTCACTTAATAGCCAAAGATACTCTCGGACATTTGTTCATTTGAGAAATAGGAAACTGTTTAAGTTTTTAAGCACAAGAGCAATGAGACAAAAATATTCTTTAAAAATGAATACAGAAATTCATTTAAAGCCTATTTCAGTATATCATGTGTAAAGTGATAGGAACCCAGACAAGAGTACAGAGGTAGTGATATCATAATAGAATTGACTCTTGAACAACATAGGTTTTAACTACACAGGTCCACTTATACATGGAGTTTATTTTTAATAAATATGTTGGAAAAATGTTTGCAGATTTGTGACAACTTGAAAAAATGTTTTCGTTTCTGTAGCTTACTTTATTGTAAGAATACAGTATGTAATACACATAACATAAAAAATAAGTGTTAATCAACTGTTTATATTATCAGTAAAGCTTCCAGTCAACAGTAGGTTATTAGTAGTTAAGTTCTTGGGCATTAAAAGTTATATGGGGATTTTTTACTATTTAGGGTTCAATCCCCCATTCTCCATCTCCATATTATTCAAGGGTCAGATGTACTCATGACTAACATGCTCTGAATGCTTATGATATGTCTGGCCCTGTTCTAAGTGCTTTACAAATATTACATCAACAATCATATGTAGTCATTAGTTTTATATCTGATTTACAGATAAAAAATAAGGTACAGAAACATGAAGTAGCCAACCTATTGTTGCATAGGCAGTAAGTGGGAGAGTTAGCATTCTTAATCACTCACTATGTTATATTGTTTTTGGATAGACAGAAAAGGACACATCTGAAAGTAATTACAAAGAACTGCCAGAATTGGATACCTGATTTGCTGTAGTAGGTGAGGGTAAATGAAAAGCATACAGTTCTAAATTTAGTGCTAGAGTGGCTGGGAGGATTGTAAAAATAAGAATGACTGAGACATTCTGGTTTAGGGCCATGAAGAGAGATGGAGGGAAGGGATGAATTTGGTTGTGAATACATGCATCCATTCAATCAATATATGTGGAGTCTCTGTGCAGTTGCTGTGGAGAAGGACTGGAAAGATAAAACCCTATCCATAGTAGGATGAATAGTAGAATTTTAACATTTAATTCATGGACAGAAGTGCTGCAGGGATAGAACAATATTTCAGTATAATTGGTTTCTGTTGTAACCCCATGTATTTTGTAATCCTTTTTTATTTTGAAACAATTATAGATCTATAGGAAGTTGCAAAGACCTGCAAAGAGATTCTTTATACCCATCATTCAGTTTCCACCAAAGATTACATCCTATACACAATAACAAAACCAGGAAATTGACTTTGGTACAATGTATGTATATAGTTCTATTTAATTTTCTCACACATGCAGATTCCTGTAAGCACCATCATTCAAAGTACAGAACTATTCCATTACTACAAAGATATCCCCCATATAGTTACACATACCACATGATTATCATCTTTAATTTCTGCTAACCACTAAGTAGCTTTCCATCTCCATAATTTTGTCACTTTTATAAAGTTATATAAAAAGAATTATACAGTATGTAGGTTTTTGAGTTTGAATTTTTTACACTCAGCATAGTGTTACTGAAAATACATACAAGCTATTGCTTGTATCAGTACTTTATTTTTTTTATTGTTTAGTAGTACTCCATGGTGTGGAATACCACAGTTTATCTATATACTTATTGGAAGAATACTTGAATCGATATCAGTTTTGGGTTATTAAAAATAAAGCTGCTATGGACACTCATACAGGCTTTTTGTGGATATAAGTTTTCATTTCTCTGGTATAAATGTCAAGAAGTACAATTGCTGGGTCATATCATAAGTACATATTTATTTTTTAAAAGAAACGGGCAAACTAATTTCCAGAATGTACCATTTTACATTTCAACTAGCAATTTATGAGAGATCCAATTTTCCCACATCCTCCTCAGCATATTTTATTGTGAATACTTTGAGTTTTAGCTGTCCTAAAGGGTATGTAGTGATGTCTTATCATAGTCTTAGCTTGCATTTCTGTAATGGCTTAATGGTATTAAAAATATTTTCATACCCTATTTGAGAACTGCATTACATCTATGCTGAAATGACCATTTATATTTTTTGCATAATTTCTAATTGGATTTTTTTTAATACTGTTTAATTTCCAGAGTGCTTTATATATTCTGTAAATATGTTTTTGAAATAATTTCCCCCAGCTTTTTTATGCATCTTCTTTAAATTTTATGAATATATATTCATATTCCCTAAATTTAAGGTGTATAATATAATGGTCTGATACACTTATATATTGCAAAATGATTACCACCTTAGCATTATCTAACACATCTATGACTTCACGTAATGACCGTTTTGTGTGTATGTGTGGTAGGAACATTTAAATTCTACTCTCAGCAACTTTAAAGTATATGATACTTTATTATCGACTATAATCATCATGCTGTACATTAGATTCCCAGAACTTATTCATCTTCCCACTGGAAGTTTGTACACTTTTACCAACATCTCCCCACCTCATCAACCCATCAGATTCTAACAACCACTAACCTACTCTCTGTTCCTATGAGTTTGACTTTTTCAGATTATACATATAAATGAAACCATACACTATTTGTTTTTGCCTGACTCACTTAACTTAGCAAAATGCCCTAAAGGTTCATCCATGTTGCCACAAATGGTAGGATATCCTTCTTACTCATGGCTGAATAATGTTGCAAAATATATATGATAAGATTATGTAAACACATTAAATATATATTTAATAAATACATTAAATATATATACACATATGATTATAAATATCCATGTGATATATATATATATATATATATATATATATATATATATACACACACCACATCTTTATCCACTCATCTATTGATGAACAATTTGTTCTTTTCATATCTTGGCTATTGTGAATAATGCTCTAGTAAACATGGGAAGGCAGACATCTTTTTATATTCTGTTTGCATTTACTTTGGATATATATATCCAGAGGATCATATGATACTTCTTTTTAACATTTTTGAGGAACCTTCACACTGTTTTCCAAATTGGCTATACCAATTTACATTCCCACAAACGGTGTGCAAAGGATTCCTTTTCTCCACATGCTCAGCAACAATACTTATCTCTTGTCTTTTTTATTATAACCATATTAACAGGTGTGAGGTGATACCTCATTGTGTTTTTGCCTTACATTTCCATGATAATTAGTGATGTTGAGAATCTGTTCACATACAGTTGGTCATTTGGATATCTCCTTTGGAAAAATGTCTACTTAGTTCCTCTGAACATTTTTAATCAGATTTTTTGTATTGAGTTGTGAGTTTTTATATATTTTGGATTTTAATCCCTTATCCAATACATGTTTTCCAAATATTTTCTCCCATTCTATAGTTTGTTTTTCATTTTGTTGATTGTGTCTGCTGCTGTGAAGGAGTTTTTAACTTTGACGTAGTTCTACTTGTTGACTTTTGCTTTTGTTGTTTGTGCTTTTGGTGTCATATCTAAAGATTCATTGACAAAACAAATATCAAGAACTTCTTCCCCATCTCTTCTTCTAGGAATTATACATTATCAGGTCTTATGTTTAAGTCTTTAATCCATTTCAAATTAATTTTTGTGAGTGATGTGAAATAGGCATTCAGTTTCATTTTTCTGGATATGTTAATCCAGCATCCCCAAAAACAATGATTAAAATATCTATCCTTTACCTATAGGGTGCTATTGTCTCCTGTGCTGAATTTTACTTGACCATATATGCATGGGTTAACAGAGAGCACGGGGACTCTATTTGGTTCCCTTAGTCTATGTGACTATTTTGTTTGCCAGTGCCACACTGTTTAAATTAATATAGCCTTTTAGTATATTTTGAAATAAAAATGCCTTTGCCTTTTTTTTTCTTTTTACTAACGATTATTTTGGCTATTCATAGTCTTTGGGATTCCATACGAATTTTAGGATTGTTTCTTTTATTTCTGCAAAGAAAATGCTAGGGAGTTTTGAAAGGATTTCGTTGACTCTCTAGATGGCTTTGGATAATATGGAAAATTTAACAATATTAATACTTCTGTTTCATTAACATGGAATGGATTCCATGATATGTGTTTTTGTTTGTGTCTTCTTCAAATACATTCAACAAAGTCTTGTAGTTTTCATTGTACAGATCTTTCACTTCTTTGGTTAAATTAATTCCTAGGTATTTTCTTGGTTTTGATGATATTGTGAATGAGAGTTTTCTGTATTTTCTTTTCAGATGTTTCATTTTTATAGTATTAAAAAGCTACTGATTTCAATTTTATATCCTGCAACTTTCCTGAATTTCTTGAGTTCACACAAAAACTGAATCTTTATAATTTTCTGTATATAAAATCAAATCTGCAAATAGTAATTTTACTTCTTCCTTTCCAATTTTGAAACATTTTAGTTCTTTGTCTAATTGTTCTAGGTAGGTCTTCCATTATTATATTGAATAACAGTAGTGAGAGTGGCATTCTTTTCTTGTTCCTTATCTTGTAAGAAAAGCTTTCAGTTTTTCACCATTAAGTACAATGTTACCCATGGGTTTGTCATGTATGGCTTTTATTATGTTGAGGTATGTTCTACCTGTACTCAATATGCTGAGGATTTTTATCGTGAAAGGATGCTGTGTTTGTCAAATGTTTTTTCTATGTCTATTAAGATGACTATGTGATTTCATCTTTAATTCCATTAATATGATTGATTGATTTACATGCTGAACCATCCTTGCAACCCAATGATCACACTTCATTATGGAGTATTATCATTTAGTATGCTCTTGAATTTGGTTTACCAATATTTTGTTGAGAATTTTTCCATCTTTATGCATCAGTGATATTGGTGTACAGATTTATTTTCTGATGCTGTCCTTATCTGGCTTTGGTATCAGGGTAATGCTGCCCTCAACAGAATGACTTCAGACCTGTTCCCTTCTATTAACTTTTTGGAAGAGTTTAAGAAGGATTGGTATTAACGTTTTTCTTTTTTCAAGAGTTGTAGCATGTAAATACGTTTAATGTAGCATCAAAATTAACTGTAAACAATGATCTGTTCAAGTCAAATAAGTGTTGTCTCACTACAAAGCTGTGTACAATGTAATTCCTAAGAAGCCCAATTGGTAAGAAGTCAATAATAACCAAAGTTGCTTACAGTTATTTAAATATATTAGTTTGGCATTCTGAATTTACTCATTAACTATGAATTTTTAAAATTGGAGTAAAGAGCTTATGCAATATTATGTTGATTTCAGATGTACAACATAGTGATTCAATAATTATATACATTACTTGATGCTTGCCACAGTAAGTGTAGTTACCCCTGTTACCATGCCAAGACATTGCCATATTATTAGTTATATGCCCTATGTTGTACTTCCATTCCTATAACTTAACTTGACAATTTGCAGTTTGTACCTCTTTATGCCCTTCATCTATTTTACAAATCCCCCAACCTTGGTACATATGGTAAAAAAAAAACAGCCTGTTGATAATATTTCTGGGCCTATTTTTTTGCTTGTTTATTTTCTCCTTTTTATTTTTAGATCCCATATATAAGTGAAATCATATGGTATTTGTCTGACTCTGCCTGGCTTATTTAACTTAGAATGATACACTCTAGGTTCATCCAGGTTTTTACAAATGGCAATATTTACTTATATTTTATGGCTGAGTAATATTCCATTATGCATATGTACTATATCTTCTGTATCTATTCATCTATTGATAGGCACATTGGTTATTTCCACATATATGCTATTGAAAATAATGCTGCAATGAACATGGGTGTGCATATACTTTTATGAATTAGTAATTTTATTTTCTTTAGGTAAGTTCTAGAAGTGGAGTTACTGGGTTATATGGTATTCCTATTTTTAATTTTTGGAGAAATTTTCATACTGATTTCCATAGAGGTTGTACTAATTTATGTTCCCACCGACAGTATAGGAGGATTCCCTTTCCTCCACATCTTCACCATTTGTTATTTCCTTTCTTTTGAATAGTGGCCATTCTGACTGGTGTGAGGTGACACCTCAGTGTGGTTCTCTTTTGCATATCCCTGATGATTACTTATGAGGAGCATCTTTTCATGCACCTGCTTTTCATGTACATCTGTATGTCTTCTTTGGAAAAAAATGTATCTTTAGGTCTTTTTCTCATTTTTTAATTTGGTTAATTTTCTGGTGTTGAGTCATATGATTTCATTATATAATTTGGAAGTTAACCCCTTATCAGATAACTCAATTATGAATATATTATCAAATATTGTAGGTTGGATTTTTGTAGTGTTGATGTTGTGTTTTCCTGTACAGAAGCTTTTTAGTCTGATGATCCCACTTGTTCATTTTTTGTTTCCCTTGCCTGAGGAGATGTGTCTAGGAAAAAATTGCTCATGCTTATGCACAAGAGATTTTTGACTGTTTCTTCTAAGAGTTTTATGGTTTCCTGACTTACATTTGAGTCTCTGATGAATTTTGAGTTTACTTTTATATATGGAATTAGACAATAATCCAGTTTCATTCTCTCACATGTAGCTGTGCAGGTTTCCCAACATAAGGTGTTGGAGAGGCTGACTTTTCTCCACTATATATTCATGGCTCCTTTATCATATATTAATTGAACATATATATATGGGTTTATATCTGGGCTCTCTCTTCTGTTCTATTCATCTATGAGTCTGTTCTTGTACCAGTACCAAATTGTTTTGATTACTGTGGCTTTATACTAGAGCTGGAAATCAAGGAGCATAATAACCTAAGCTTTGTTTTTTTTCTCAGGATCACTTTGGCTATTCAAGGTCTTTTGTGGTTCCATATGAATTTTAGAACTATTTGTTCTAGTTCATTGAAGAATGCTGTTGGTATTTTGATATGGATTGCACTGAATCTCTAAATTGCTTTGGGCTGGATGGTCATTTTAACAATATTGATTCTTCCTATCCATGAGCACAGGATAGATTTCCATTTATTGGTGTCTTCTTTGATGTCATTCATGACTGTCTTGTAGTTTTCAGAGTATGGGTCTTTCACCTCCATGGTTAAGTTTATTCCTAGGTATTTTGTTCTTTCTGATGCAATTGTAGATGGAGTTGTTTTCCTGATTTCTCTTTCTGTTAGTTTATTGTTAGTATATAGGAATGCAACAGATTTCTGCCTATTCATTTTGTATTCCTGCAATTTTGCTAAATTATTCATTCTAGTTTTTATGGTGCATTCTTTAGTGTTTCCTATGTATAATATAATGTCATCTGCAAAGAGTGACAGTTTAACTTCTTTCTTACCAATTTGGACTTCTTTTATCTCTTTGTGCTGTTTGATAGCCATGGCTAGGACCTCCATAGTGAAAGTGGTGAGAGTGGGCATCCTTGTTTTGCTCCTGATCTTAGAGGAAAAGCTTTCAGATTCTTGCTATTAAGTACAATGTTGGCTATTAGATTGTCATACACAGCTTTTATGATGTTGAAGTATGTAGCCTATATACCTATTTTATTAAGAGTTTTTATCATGAATGGTGTTGAAATTTTCAAATGATTTTTCAGCATCTTTTGAGGTGATCATGTGATTTTTGTCCTTCTTTTGTTAATATTATGTATGACATTGATTGATTTATGAATATTGTAAACTTGAATCCCTGGAGTAAATATCACTTGGTCATGATGGATTATCTTTTTGATGTATTCTTGAGTTTGGTTTGCTAATATTTTGTTGAGCATTTTTGCATCTATATTCATCAGGGATATTGGTCTATAATTTTCTCTTTTTGCAGCATCTTTGGTTTTGGTGTTGGAGTGATGCTGGCTTAACAGAATGAGTTTGGAGGTATTCCCTCCTCTTCTACTTTGTGGAATACATTAAGAAAGATGGATATTAGCTCTTTTTACATGTTTGGTAGAATTCAGATGTGAAGCCATCTGGGCTTGGTATTTTGTTTTTAGGTATTTTTTTGATTACCAATTCCATTTCATTGCTGGTAATTGTTCTTTTCAGTTTTTATGTTTCTTCCTGAGTCAGTCTTGAAAGGCTGTATTTATCTAGAAA
This sequence comes from Manis pentadactyla, assembly GCF_030020395.1. NCBI lineage: Eukaryota > Metazoa > Chordata > Mammalia > Pholidota > Manidae > Manis > Manis pentadactyla. Next base: position 51,182,734 of record NC_080038.1, on the reverse strand, counting down.
GTTGGCCATTATTTCTAGGTTGTACAATTTATTAACATGTAATTTTTCATAGTATTCTCTAGTAACTCTTTGCATTTCTGTGGTGTCGTGAATATTCTTTCTTCATTTCTGATTATTTTTACATGTATACACTCTTCTTTTCCTCATAAGTCTGGCTAGAGGTTTATCTATTTTATTTTCTCAAGGAACCATCCCCTGGTTTCACTGATTTTTCTATTGCTTTATTCTCTATTTTATTTATTTTTGCTCTGACCTCCTACAAACTTTGGGCTTCAATTGTTCGTCTTTTTATACTTTCTATACTTGTGAGTTTAGACTGTTTATTTGGAATTATTCTTCTTGAGATAAGCCTGCATTGCAATATACTTTCCTCTTAAAACTGCCTTTACTGTATCCCACAGGTTTTGGGTTGTTGAGTTTTTGTTCTCATTTTTCTCCATGTATTGCTTGATTTTGGTTTAATTTTGCTATTGACCAACTGATTATTTAGAAGCATGTTGTTTAGCCTCCATGTGCGTGTATGCTTGTTTTCTTTGTGTAATTTAGTTTTAGTTTTGTGTCATTGTGGTCTAAGAAGCTTCTTGATACAATTTCAATCTTTTTAAATTTATTGAGGCTCTTTTCGTGGCCTCGTATGTGATCTATTCTGGAGAACATTCCTTGTGCACTTGAGAAGAATGTGTATTCTGCTGCTCTGGAGTGGAATGTTCTGTAGATATCTGATCTAATGTATTGCTCAGTGCCTCTGTTTCCTAACTTATTTTCTGTCTGGTTGATCTGTCTATTGATGTGTGTTGTGTTAAATTCTCCTTAAATGTATGTGTTGCAGTCTATTTCCCTTTTAATTCTGTTATTATTTGTTTTACATATTTAGGTGATACTGTGTTGGGTGTGTAGATATATATAACAGTTATATCCTCTTGTTGGACTGACCCCTTTATCATTATGTAATGTCCTTCTTTGTCTCTTGTAATTTTCTTTGGTTTGAAATCAATTTTGTCTATAAGTACTGCTACTTCTGCTTTTTTCTTGCTATTATTTTCATGGAATATATTTTCCCATCCATTCACTTTTAGTCTGTGTATGTCTTTGGGTCTGAAATGAAGGTCCTGTATGCAGCATATAAATTGGTCCTGATTCCTTACCCATTCTGCCATTCCATGTCTTTTGATTGGTGCATTCAGTCCATTTACATTTAAGGTGATTGTTGACAGATATGTACTGATTGCCATTTTGTTAATTGTTTTCTAGTTTTTTTAAATCTCTTCTGTTCCTTTTTCTCTCTATTACACTCTTATCTTGTTATTCAAAGGATTTCTTTAGTGTTGTGGTCTGATTTTTTTCTTTCTTTTTTTGTGTATTTATTGTAGGCTTTAATAAGTTTTGTGGTTACCAAAGGTTAAAGGATAGCTGCCTTACTATATAATAGTCTATCTTAAATATCTGATTATTCTATTTCAAACACAATCTAAAGGTACTTTTTCTTCTTCCCCCACACTTTATGTATTAGATGTCATAATCTACATATTTTGTGTATCCCTTGACTGATTTTGTGAGTAGCTAATTTTGCTTCATTTTAATTTTGTACTCACTTGGTAATTAATCAGTTTACTACATTCTTGTGGGTTATTTTTACTGGTTAAAGCTATTTAGCCTTAGAACATTTTTATCTACAGCATTCTCTTTAACATAACCTGAAGGACTGGCTTAGTGGTGGTGAATTCCTTCAACTTTCATTTACCTGGAAGTTGTTTAATCCCTGCTTCAAATTTAAATGATAATATTGCTGGACAGAGTACTCTTGGGCAGAGGTCCTTTCTGTTTCAGTACATTAAATATATCATGCCATGCCCTTCTGGCCTATAAAGTTTTGGTTGAAAAGTCTGCTGATAGCCTGATGGGGTTTCCTTTATAAGTAAACTCTTTTTCTCTCTCTGGCTGTTTTCAATACTCTCTCCTTATCCATTTAATTATTGTATGCCTTGATGTTGCCTTGCTGGGGTTCCTTTTGTTAGGGGCTCTGTGCACTTCCATGTCCTGAGTGTCTATTTCCTTCCCCAGATTGAGGAAGTATTCAAAAATTATTTCCTCAAAGAGACTTTCCCTTTGTCTCCCTCTTCTTTGGTACCCCTATTATGCAAATATTGTTCCATTTGTGTTGGCTACACAGCTCTCTTAATATTATTTCATTCCTATAGATCCTTTTTCTCTGTTTTTGTCTTCATTGTTTTCCTCTTCCTTAATTTCCATTTCATTTACACCTTCAGCCTGTGACAATCTGCTACTAAATCCCTTCATTGTATGTTTCATTTCAGATACTGTATTCTTTAGCTCTGCATTCCTCTTTTGCATGTCTTCTATCTTTTTGTTGAAGTCTTCCCTGCAATCTTGAATATTTTCTGTGTAGATCTGTGAGCACGTTTATGACTTTTACTTTGAAATCTTTATCAAGAAGATTGGTGATTTCTGTTTCATTTATCCCTCTTTCTGATGTCTTTTAGTTTTGTTTGGAACACATTCTTCTCACTCATCATTTTGTCATGATTTATGTGTTTCTTTTTTGTATTTGATGGCTTTGCTTCTTCCTGATGTATGCAGTAATAGCTTTATGAAAGAGGCACCCTTTGGTGACCAGAAGCTCAATACTCTTTACTTTCCAGTGGGAGAGCTGCAGCTGTTGTCATGCAGTGGGGAGGGCTGCCTTTCTTTCTGACTTGCAGTGGTCTCATTCCAGGCTGGAAGTTTGCTGTAGCTGAGCCTTTGTGATCAGCACAGAAATCTCTTCAGGAGTTGCTGTGGGTAGGGCTACCCTCTTCCTAGGTTGCAGTAATGGTGTGGGCTTCAGTGTTAATGGTGTGGCCAGGCTGATGTGCAGCTCTTCCCAGGCCTAATGTACAGCACTAGGCTTGGACACCTATAGGGAGCAGGAGTTCTTGGGGCTGGCTCCTGCAGGCTCTTCCACAGTTGGGCTGAAACAGAGCCAAGAATGTTGAGGGGGGTCTTCCTCAGCCTATCTGGCAGCAAAGCCTGCCACTATGGCAAGGCCAAGTGGATTGTCTGACAGCCACATGCACAGGGAGGAGACTCAGGGCTACATTGCCAGTGAGGGGGATGGATAATCTGAGGCTTCATGAGTTCCTGAACTTTTGGGCCTTGGATGGGCTGGAGAGTTATCATCCACCTGCCCTTTTTCTTGAGAAGAGAGTTTCATCTAACATTCACTTTTCTGGCACCTCTCTTCCTGCTGGGAAGTCTTTCAAACTGCTCACTTTGTTTCTGTCTCAGGGGGACAGGTGTAGCATGTCTGTTTTCCACAAGCCTGGATCTCAGCCTCACCTATTCTTCCTGTCTTTGTTGTCCAGCCCCACTAATCACCAGTACACAGTGTATTGTGGGCTCATGTTCCCAGAGCAGATCTCCAGGGCCAGGTGTTCTGAAACCCTTGGTTCCTATACTCTCTTCACTTTGTTCCTCTTTCATCTGTGGGCTGGGGTGGGGTAAGGGCTTATGTCCTGCCTGATCGTGGTTTTGCCACTTTACCATTTTCTGTGGGTCTTCTCTTTTTCCCCAGATGTAGGTAGTCTGCTCTGCAATCTTCAGGATATTTTCAGGTTTAATTGTATTTGCTGTATTTTCATTTTTAATGTGTTTTTGGGATAAGGTTTCTGCATTGCCTTCCTACTCTGCTACCTTTTTCTCTGCTCATCATTTTTATCCCAATTTTCATGGTATATCTCTTTATATCCATTCAGTTTCATTGTGTGTGTCTTTAAGTCTGAAGTGAATCTCTTTTAAGCAGCAAGTAGTTGGGTCTTTTTTTAATCTATTCTATCTGCTATATCTTTTTATTGGAGCATTTGGCCATTTATGTTTAATGCAATTATTGATATGTCTATATTTATTGTTATTTTAATATTTTCTGGTTGTTTTTGCTCTTAGATCATTTCTGTACTGCTCACTACTCCTGTGTTTTATCACTTTCTTTAGTGATATGGTGTGTGCTCACTTCTCTTTTGTATGTGTGTATCTATTATAAGCTTTTGGTTTGTAGTTATTATGGGGTTCATATATGACATCCAATGAATATAACAATCTATAATAAGTTGGTGGTCATGAGTTTGAACACATTCTAACAGTACTATATTTCTTACTCCCTCTCTTCCACGTTTTATGTTAGAATCTCTTACACCTTTTAATTAAATGATTCCTTTAAATAATTTTTTCATGTAATTGTTTTTGCTACTTTTGTCTTTTTTACCCTTACACTAATTTTCAACTAATTAATCTACTACCTCTCCTATGTTTGCTTTACCAGTGGTAATTTTCCCCTTCTTAAATTTCTTACTTCCATATAAGGTCTTTTATTTTCCTCTTAAAAGAGTTCCTTCAAAAATTGTAAGGCTGGTTTAGTAGTGGTGAACTATTTTAACTTATGTTTATCTGTGAAATTCTTTCTATCTCTTCAATTCAGAAAATTAACCATGCTATGTAGAGTATTCTTGGTTGGAGGATTTTTCTGTTCAACAATTTGAATATCATTGCATTCCCTTCTCACTTGCAGTGTGTAGCATTTCTGCAGCAAAATCAGCTGATAAACTTATGCGGTTTCTCTACTTAATCTGCTGCTTTTCCGTCCTTGACATTGATCTTTGACGTTTTCTCATGTGTCTGGGTATAGACCTCCTTGGGTTCATCTTGTTTGGAGCCCTCTGTTCTTGTTGGTCCTGGGAGATTGCTTCATTCCCCACGTTAGAAAAGTTTTCAGCTATTATCTCATTAAATTAGTTTTCTACTCCTTTCTTTCTCTCTTCTTCTGGGAATACCATAAGGTTATTTCTTATTCTGACATTTACAGTATATTCCTCTGCCTCTTTATTTTGTGTGACATTCTGTACTTGGCACTATGCATTAGTTGAAAGGGCTCACTCTTCCAGAATTGAAAGACTGGCCTTGTGCAGGAACATTTCCTGTGTACAATGCATGTGCCTCCTGGTTCTAGCAAGCTGGAAGCTGAGTGTGATGTGGCTTTCCTTGATGCTGGGACTCCCAGGGAGTGGTCCAGAAGATGAAGACTTTAGTGTCTTTTGGAGGTGCTCCATGGTGGACACCCATGGATTCTGCATTAGCAATGGAAGTGTGCTGTGCCAGCACTTTATTGGGGGTACACTCCAGGGAACTAATGTTTTGGTGCCAGCTGAGTCCCCTGTGCCTCTCACCTTTGTGCCTATATGTGCTGTAGGATGATCAGAACTGCTCCAGAGAATTCCTGCATTGGACACTGAGTCCGGCTGGCAGCATGGAATCAGGCTTTGTTAACATTCCCCCTCAGCTTCTGCACACTCTGAGCTGCTTTGACACCCACTCATCCCACTAGTGGCTGGGATCAGACAATGCATATGGAGCCTCCATGGCCCTTTCATGTGCTGGGCTACCCTGGGTAATTCCCTCATTAGTGCCCTCCAGGTGCCTCTGGTGGCCAGGGGACAGCCCCAAAGGTGAATTCCTCAGCATTTCTCTGGGGAGTTGCCTCCGTACAACCAGCCTATAGATTCATATGCCCTTTCTATGAGCCTTGGAATTTTCTTTTCCTGCTGATGGTGGTTGGGCTGGTGGATAACAGTGGGCAGCAAGGCAGGACTGCTGGATCTCCTGCTGGCATACCTGGGTATGGGAGATTTCAGAGGGTTGCCTAGAACAATTCTGAGATTGATTTGTGAGCTGAGATCTTGCAGTCAACTGCACTAATATGTGTGGAAGGAGCATAAGCAATGGTTTTGGCAAGCTCCTCTAGTCCTGGATTTCTTCCAGTGGTTTCCTTGCCAAGCAATGGATGTTTACTTTTGAAAGTTAGATTGTTTCATTTATCTTCTAGTTGTATGTTAAACTACAAGGCATTTTTTCCTATACATCTGCACCTGGATCTCTGTTATAACTCTCCATATCACTTCTGATCACCATGCTGTGCGTGGGGTTCCCACAGATACTGTGTCTGTTTTTCTCTTACCATTTGGGATTTTTAATGTTATTGTTCTGTCCTCATTGTATAGAAGATGGTCACTTCAGTCTCCATTCTTCAGGGTGAAATGCTTTTTATGTATGTGTAGACATGGGTGTAGGTGGGAGAAGGTGGAATAAAGCACATGCAATTCCACCACATTCCCAGAATCCTAGACAAAAGTAAACTCAAAATGGATTAAAGACCTAAATGCAGGAAAAGAAACCATAAAACTCTTAAGTGAAAAATAGGCAAAAGTCTCTTGAACATGAACATAAGCATTTTTTCCATGAACATGTCTCCCTAAGGAAGGAAATAAAAGCAAAAATAAATAAGTGGGACTACCTCAAACTTAGAAGATTATGTACAGCAAAGGACACCACCAACAAAACACAAAGACAACTTACAGTAAGGGAAAATATATTAATAAATGATTTATCCAATAAGGGTTAATATTATATATATATATATATATACACACACATATATATAAAGAACTCATGTGCCTCAACATCAAAAAATCAAATAACCTGATCAGAAAATGGACAGAGGAAAAAGATTAAAGATGGCAGTATGAGAGGAGAGACAGAGGCTTCCTCCTAAAACTGGATACAATTAGAAAATTTAATTGGCACAACTAATCCTGAGAGAGCAACAGGAAAGAGGATGGCATCAGACTGCACACACGTGGAGAAAAGAGCAGACCTCAGTGAACGGGGTAACGTACCAGAGCTGTGGCTCCATGGGACCCGAACCCCGTCCCCACACCAGCTCACCGGTGGGAGGAAGAGAAAAGGAGCAGGGAGGGAGTGGAAGGCTTGGAACTGCTGAATACCTAGCTCCAGAGATCTGCTCTGGGAGCACAAACCTACATTTATGGTGCTTTCATGAGACTCAAATGACTACCGGGTTGGAAAGTTAATACAGGAAGAGTTCCTGGGGAGACTGGGATTCCGGCTGCTTGTGGAAAGCAGGGATCTATATCTGGCTGCTCTGGGACAGAAACTTATACCTGTGTGCCCGGCCCACTGGCTCAGGCAGTGGAGACAGGCACAGGAGCCAGGAGGCGGGGAACAGCTCTTTCCTACCCCCAGTACCACTCACCTGCAACCCCTGACATTGGTTCAGGGGCTCAGAAGTTCCAGAATAGAGCTTCTGGACACTAGAGGGCACCATATACACACATGAAACGCCAAAGGAAACTTGTCCAGAGTAAAATTGTTAATACAACTCCGAAGAAAGATTTAAATGATACGGACCTCGTGACTTTTCCTGAAAGGGAGTTCAAAATAAAAATAATCAACATCCAAATGGAGGTATGGAAAGACATCCAAGAACTCAGGAATGAATTCTGGTCAGAGATCCAATGGTTAAAGAACATGATGGAGGGTATTAAAAGCAGGTTGGATATGGTGGAGGAGGCAATAAATAAAATAGAAACTAGAGAAGAGGAATACAAAGAAGCTGAGGCACAGAGAGAAAAAAGGATCTCTAAAAATGAAAGAATATTGAGAGAACTATGTGACCCATACAAGCGGGACAATAGTCGCATTATAGGGATACCAGAAGAAGAAGAAGAGAGAGAGAAAGGGATAGAAAGTGTCTTTGAGGAGGTAGTTGCTGAAAACTTCCCCAATCTGGGGAAGGAGACAGTTTCTCAGGCCATGGAGATCCACAGATCTCCCAACACAAGTGACCCAAGGAAGACAACACCAAGACACATATTAATGAAAATGGGAAAGATCAAGGATAAGCACATACTGTTAAAAGCAGCCAGAGGCAGAAATAAGATCATATACAAAGGAAAGCCCATCAGACTAACAACAGACTTCTCAGCAGAAACCTTACAGGTCAGAAGGGAGTGGCATGACGTATTTAATGCCATGAAGCAGAAGGGCCTGGAACCAAGATTACTTTATCTGCTGAGATTATCATTTAAATTTGAAGGAGGGATTAAACAATGTCCAGATAAGCAAAATCTGAGAGAGTTTATGTCCCACAAACCATCACTGCAGTCTGTTTTGGAGGGACTGCTATAGATGGAAGTGTTCCTAAGATTGGCTAGCTGTCACCAGAGGTAGTAAAATCATGGTAGGGAGGGTGGAGCAGCTGATTGCAAGGCAAATGAAAAATTAAATTGACTATCCCCAAAGCCAATCAAGGGATAGAGGAAAAGCATAGGATCTGATACCTAATAAATAAAGAATGAAGGAGGAAGAAAAAGGAGGAGAAATAGAAAATAACCTTTAGATTGTGTTTGTAACAGCACACTAAGTGTGTTAAGTTAGACTCTTAGATAGTAAGGAAAGTAACCTGGAACCTTTGGTAACCATGAATCTAAAGCCTGAAATGGCAATAAGTGCATACCTATCGATAATCACCCTAAATGTAAATGGACTGAAAGCACCAATCAAAAGGCATAGAGTCACTGAATGGATAAAAAAAGAAAACCCATCTATATGCTGCTTACAAGAGACTCATCTCAAAACCAAAGACATGCACAGACTAAAAGTCAAGGGATGGGTAAAGATATTTCATGCAAACAATAGGGAGAAAAAAGCAGGAGTTGCAGTACTAGTATCAGACAAAATAGACTTCAAAACAAAGAAAGTAACAAGAGATATAGAAGGACATTACATGATAAAGGGCTCAGTCCAACAAGAGGATATAACCATTATAAATATATATGCATCCAACACAGGAGCACCAGCATATGTGCAACAAATACTAACAGAACTAAAGGGGGAAATAGACTGCAATGCATTCAATTTAGGAGACTTCAATACACCATTCACTCCAAAGGACAGATCCACCAGACAGAAAATAAGTAAGGACACAGAGGCACTGAACAACACACTAGAACAGATGGACCTAATAGACATCTATAGAACTCTACACCCAAAAGCAACAGGATACACATTCTCAAGTACACATGGAACATTCTCCAGAATAAACCACATATTAGGCCACAGAAAGAGCCTCAGTAAATTCCAAAAGATTGAAATCCTACCAACCAACTTTTCAGACCACAAAGGTATAAAACTAGAAATAAACTGTACCAAGAAAGCGAAAAGGCTCACAAACACATGGAGGCTTAACAACACGCTTCTAAATAGTCAATGGATCAACGACCAAGTAAAATGGAGATCCAGCAATATATGGAAATAAATGACAACAACAACACAAAGCCCCAACTTCTGTGGGACGCAGCGAAAGCAGTCTCAAAAGGAAAGTATATAGCAATCCAGGCATATCTAAAGAAGGAAGAACAAACTCAAATGAATAGTCTAATGTCACAGTTATCAAAATTGGAAAAAGAACAAATGAGGCCTAAAGTCCACAGAAGGAGGGACATAATAAAGATCAGAGAAGAAATAAACAAAATTGAGAAGAATAAAGCAATAGAAAAAATCAATGAAACCAAGAGCTGGTTCTTTGAGAAAATAAACAAAAAACAAAATAGATAAGCCTCTAGCCAGACTTCTTAAGAGAAAAAGGGAATCTACACACATCAACAGAATCAGAAATGAGAAAGGAAACATCACGATGGACCCAACAGAAATACAAAGAATTATTAGAGACTACTATGAAAACCTATATGCTAAGAAGCTGGAAAATATAGAAGAAATGGACAACTTCCTAGAAAAATACAACCTTCCAAGACTGACCAAGGAAGAAACACAAAATGTGAACAATCCAATTACCAGCAAAGAAATTGAAGCGATAATCAAAAAACTACCCAAGAAAACTCCCCCTGGGCCAGATGGATTTACCTCATAATTTTGTCAGACATACAGAGAAGATATAATACCCATTCTCCTTAAGTTTTCCAAAAAATAGAAGAGGAGGGAATACGCCCAAACTCATTCTATGAAGGCAGCATCACCCTAATAACAAAAATGGGCAAAGACACCACCAAAAAAGAAAATTACAGACCAATATCCCTCATGAATGAAGATGCAAAAATACTCAATAAAATATTAGCAAACCGAATTCAAAAATATACCAAAAGGATCATACACCACAACCAAGTGGGATTCATCCCAGGGATGCAAGGATGGTACAACATTCGATAATCCATCAACATCATCCACCACATCAACAAAAAGAAAGACAAAAACTACATGATCATCTCCATAGATGCTGAAAAAGCATTCGACAAAATTCACCAACCATTCATGATAAAAACTCTCAACAAAATGGGTATAGAGGGCAAGTACCTCAACATAATGAAGGCCATATACGATAAACACAAAGCCAACATCATACTTAACAGTGAGAAGCTGAAAGCTTTTCCTCTGTGATTGGGAACAAGACAGGGATGCACACTCTCCCCACTGTTATTCAACATAGTACTGGAGGTTCTAGCCACGGCAATTAGACAAAACAAAGAAATACAAGGAATCCAGATTGGTAAAGAAGTTAAACTGTCACTATTTACAGATGACATGATATTGTACATAAAAAACCCTAAAGACTCCACTCCAAAACTACTAGAACTGATATCGAAACTCAGCAAAGTTGCAGGATTCAAAATTAATACACAGAAATCTGTGGCTTTCCTATACACTAACAATGAGCCAATAGAAAGAGAAATCAGCAAAACAATTCCATTCACAACTGCATCAAAAAGAATAAAATACCTAGGAATAAACCTAACCAAAGAAGTGAAAGACCTATACCCTGAAAACTATAAGACACTCTTTTTAATTTTTTTATTATTTTTTAGATAATTATTTTTTATTGAAGTGTAGTTGATGCACAGTATTACATTACATTAGTTTCAAGTGTACAACACAGTGATAAAACATTTATATACATAATTCTAGGTTCCAGCTATCACCCTACCAAGCTGTTACAATATCTTGACTATATTCCTTATGCTATACATTACATCCCGGTTACTTATTTATTTTACCATTGGAAGTCTGTCCTTTTTTTTTTTTTGTGAGGGCATCTCTCATATTTATTGATCAAATGGTTGTTAAAGACAATAAAATTCTGTATAGGGGAGTCAATGCTCAATGCACAATCATTAATCAACCCCAAGCCTAATTTTCGTCAGTCTCCAATCTTCTGAGACATAACAAACAAGTTCTTACATGGAGAACAAATTCTTACATACTGAATAAGTTACATAGTGAACAGTACAAGGGCAGTCATCACAGAAACTTTCGGTTTTGCTCATGCATTATGAACTATAAACAGTCAGTTCAAATATGAATACTCATTTGGTTTTTATACTTGATTTATATGTGGATAACACATTTCTCTCTTTATTATTATTATTTTTAATAAAATGCTGAAGTGGTAGGTAGATACAAGATAAAGGTAGAAAACATAGTTTAGTGTTGTAAGAGAGTAAATGTAGATGATCAGGTGTGCGCCTGTAGACTATGTGTTAATCCAAGCTAGACAAGGGCAATAAAACATCCATGTATGCAGAAGATTTCTCTCAGAACGAGGGGGGGGCGAGGTTCTAAGCCTCACCTCTGTTGATCCCCAATTTCTCACCTGGTGACCCCCCTGCGACTGTGCCTGTCTTAGGTTGTTCCTCCCTTGAGGAATCTTACCCGTCTCTGGCTAACCAGTCATCTTCTGGGGCCATACAGGGAAATGTTAAGTTGGTAAGTGAGAGAGAAGCCTTATTGTTTGAAAAGGTTAGCTTTTTACTTCTTTGCATATTTGTGCCCTGTAGCTTCTATGCCCAGCATTTGTCTTGAGGTATCTTTACCACTTGGAAGAATTATGATACTCGGTAAATTTGATATGAGGCACGAATTCTATTTAAGGGTTGTAATTAGGAAGGAAGAAGAAAAGCTATAGAAGCAGCAGGCAGAAGAAAACATGGGAAGATTGATTAATTCTTTGACATATCTACTTGTAGAGTAACTTCAGCACGTATAGGTTTTAAGCTACTACTTAAATTGCGCACACACATTAACATAATAGGAGTATAGTTACATAACCAAAGCATATCTGTAATTACCAGCCATCTCCAGTGAAACCAACAAAACCAGTTAGGCACCTTAGGCATTTGTGAAAACTTATCTATGATATGGTGGATATTGTCCAACTGAACTTGAACAGTCTGAGAGAAATCAGACAAATTAAAACAACCCATTCCTGGGGAATGTTCACATCCCATACGTTCTTTTTTTTTTTTTTTTTTTTTTAATAATTATTTTTTTATTGAAGAGTAGTTGACGCACAGTATTACATTACATTAGTTTCAAGTGTACAACACAGTGGTAGAACATTTATATACATAATTCGAGGTTCCAGCTATCACCCTACCAAGCTGTTACATTATCTTGACTATATTCCTTATGCTATACATTACATCCCGGTTACTTATTTATTTTACCATTGGAAGTCTGTACTTTTTTTTTTTTTTTTTTTTTGTGAGGGCATCTCTCATATTTATTGATCAAATGATTGTTAACGACAATAAAATTCTGTATAGGGGAGTCAATGCTCAATGCACAATCATTAATCCACCCCAAGCCTAGTTTTCGTCAGTCTCCAATCTTCTGAGGCATAACAAACAAGTTCTTACATGGAGAACAAATTCTTACATAATGAATAAGTTACATAGTGAACAGTACAAGGGCAGTCATCACAGAAACTTTCAGTTTTGCTCATGCATTATGAACTCTAAACAGTCAGTTCAAATATGAATACTCATTTGGTTTTTATACTTGATTTATGTGTGGATACTACATTTCTCTCTTTATTATTGTTATTTTTAATAAAATGCTGAAGTGGTAGGTAGATACAAGATAAAGGTAGAAAACATAGTTTAGTGTTGTAAGAGAGCAAATGTAGATGATCAGGTGTGTGCCTGTAGACTATGTGTTAATCCAAGCTAGACCAGGGCAATAAAACATCCAAGTATGCAGAAGATTTCTCTCAGAACAGGGGGGGTGAGGTTCTAAGCCTCACCTCTGTTGATCCCCAATTTCTCACCTGATGGCCCCCCTGCGACTGTGCCTGTCTTAGGTTGTTCCTCCCTTGAGGAATCTTACCCGTCTCTGGCTAACCAGTCATCTTCCGGGGCCATACAGGGAAATGTGAAGTTGGTAAGTGAGAGAGAAGCCTTATTGTTTGAAAAGGTTAGCTTTTTACATCTTTGCATATTTATGCCCTGTGGCTTCTATGCCCAGCATTTGTCTTGAGGTATCTTTACCACTTGGAAGAATTATGATACTCGATAAATTTGATACGAGGCACGAATTCTATTTAAGGGTTGTAATTAGGAAGGAAGAAGAAAAGCTGTAGAAGTAGCAGGCGGAAGAAAACATGGGAAGATTGATTATTTCTTTGGCATATCTTCTTGTAGAGTACTTCAGCATGAATAGGTTTTAAGCTACTACTTAAATTGCGCACACACATTAACATAATAGGAGTATAGTTACATAACCAAAGCATATCTGTAATTACCAGCCATCGCCAGTGAAACCAAGAAAACCAGTTAGGCACCTTAGGCATTTGTGAAAACTTACCTATGATATGGTGGATATTGTCCAACTGAACTTGAACAGTCTGAGAGAAATCAGACAAATTAAAACAACCCATTCCTGGGGAATGTTCACATCCCATACGTTCTTTTAACAGTAAATAGTCTGTAGTTGTAAGATTTGGGAGTGCTACAATTTGCACTTCTCCTAATTCTTGGTTGAGTTCCAACAGTATAGATCCAGTCAAATTTCTTGTTTTACTGTATGCACAGGCCAGCTTAGATATCTCCTTCATTCCCATGGCAAGTCCAGGAGCTGGTGGGATGAGTGCATCTATAGCTGTAGCAGTGAGTGGATCTTTGTTGGGGTTTTTTGATGATCATCTTCTGGCATGAGTCTTCCAGAGAGTGCTGATGTTGGAAGTTCTCTTTCATATTGTATCTTAGTTCATTTTCGGGGTAGCCCAATTAGGCTTTGATCTTCTGTATAAACTCACTTTTATATGCCCTTTATACCCTTGTGTAGAACTCATTGGAGGTTACCACACAGGAACTACCTTTTTTTCTTTTGTTTTGTTTTGTTTTCTTTTTGGTATCACTAATCTACACTTACATGATGAATATTATGTTTACTAGGCTCTCCCCTATACCAGGTCCTCCCTATAAACCCCTTTACAGTCACTGTCCATCAGCATAGCAAAATGTTGTAGAATCACTACTTGCCTTCTCTGTGTTGTACAGCCCTCCCTTTTCTCCCACCCCCCCATGCATGCTAATCTTAATACCCCCCTACTTCTCCCCCCCATTATCCCTGCCTACCCACCCAACCTCCCCAGTCCCTTTCCCTTTGGTACCTGTTAGTCCATTCTTGAGTTCTGTGATTCTGCTGCAGTTTTGTTCCTTCAGTTTTTTCTTTGTTCTTATATTCCACACATAAGTGAAATCATTTGGTATTTCTCTTTCTCCACTTGGCTTCTTTCACTTAGCATAATACCCTCCAGCTCCATCCATGTTGCTGCAAATGGTTGGATGTGCCATTTTCTTATGGCTGAGTAGTATTCCATTGTGTATACGTACCACATCTTGTTTATCCATTCATTTATCGATGGACATTTAGGTTGCATCCAATTCTTGGCTATTGTAAATAGTGCTGCGATAAACATAGGGGTGCACTGATCTTTCCCATACTTGATTGCTGCATTCTTAGGGTAAATTCCTAGGAGTGCAATTCCTGGGTCAAATGGTAAGTCCGTTTTGAGCATTTTGATGTACCTCCATACTGCTTTCCACAATGCTTGAACTAACTTACATTCCCACCAGCAGTGTAGGAGGGTAACCCTTTCTCCACAGCCTCGCCAACATTTGTTGTTGTTTGTCTTTTGGATGGCAGCCATCCTTACTGGTGTGAGGTGATACCTCATTGTAGTTTTAATTTGCATTTCTCTGATAATTAGTGATGTGGAGCATCTTTTCATGTGTCTGTTGGCCATCTGTATTTCTTTTTTGGAGAACTGTCTGTTCGGTTCCTCTGCCCATTTCTTAATTGGGTTATTTGTTTTTTGTTTGTTGAGGCGTGTGAGCTCTTTATATATTCTGGACGTCAAGCCTTTATCGGATGTGTCATTTTCAAATATATTCTCCCATACTGCAGGGATCCTTTTTGTTCTATTGATGGTGTCTTTTGCTGTACAGAAGCTTTTCAGCTTAATATAGTCCCACTTACTCATTTTTGCTGTTGTTTTCCTTGCCTGGGGAGATATGTTCAAGAAGAGGTCCCTCATGTTTATGTCTAAGAGGTTTTTGCCTATGTTTTCTTCCAAGAGTTTAATGGTTTCATGACTTACATTCAGGTCTTTGATCCATTTTGAGTTTACTTTTGTATATGGGGTTAGACAATGGTCCAGTTTCATTCTCCTACATGTAGCTGTCCAGTTTTGTCAGCACCATCTGTTGAAGAGACTGTCATTTCGCCATTGTATGTCCAAGGCTCCTTTATCAAATATTAAATGACCATATATGTCTGGGTTAATGTCTGGATTCTCTAGTCTGTTCCACTGGTCTGTGGCTCTGTTCTTGTGCCAGTTCCAAATGTCTTGATTACTATGGCTTTATAGTAGAGCTTGAAGTTGTGGAGTGAGATCCCCCCTACTTTATTCTTCTTTCTCAGCATTGCTTTGGCTATTCGGCGTCTTTGGTGTTTCCATATGAATTTTTAAACAATTTGTTCCAGTTCATTGAAGAATGTTACTGGTAGTTTCATAGGGATTGCATCAAATCTGTATATTGCTTTGGGCAGGATAGCCATTTTGACGATATTAATTCTTCCTAGCCACGAGCATGGGATGAGTTTCCATCTATTAGTGTCCCCTTTAATTTCTCTTAAGAGTGACTTGTAGTTTTCAGAGTATAAGTCTTTCACTTCTTTGGTTAGGTGTATTCCTAGGTATTTTTTTTTTTTGATGCAATTGTGAATGGAGTTGTTTTCCTGATTTCTCTTTCTGTTGGTTCATTGTTAGTATATAGGAAAGCCACAGATTTCTGTGTGTTGATTTTGTATCCTGCAACTTTGCTGTATTCCGATATCAGTTCTAGTAGTTTTGGGGTGGAGTCTTTAGGGTTTTTTATGTACAGTATCATGTCATTTGCAAATAGTGACAGTTTAACTTCTTCTTTACCAGTCTGGATTCCTTGTATTTCTTTGTTTTGCCTGATTGCCGTGGCTAGGACCTCCAGTACTATGTTAAATAACAGTGGAGAGAGTGGGCATCCCTGTCTAGTCCCCGATCTCAGAGGAAATGCTTTCAGCTTCTCACTGTTCAATATAATGTTGGCTGTGGGTATATCATAGATGGCCTTTATTATGTTGAGGTACTTGCCCTCTATTCCCATTTTGCTGAGAGTTTTTATCATGAATGGATGTTGAACTTTGTCAAATGCTTTTTCAGCATCTATGGTGATGATCATGTGGTTTTTGTCTTTCCTTTTGTTGATGTGGTGGATGATGTTGATGGACTTTCGAATGTTGTACCATCCTTGCATCCCTGGGATGAATCCCACTTGGTCATGATGTATGATCCTTTTGATGTATTTTTGAATTCGGTTTGCTAATATTTTGTTGAGTATTTTTGCATCTACGTTCATCAGGGATATTGGTCTGTAGTTTTCGTTTTTGGTGGGGTCATTGCCTGGTTTCGGTATTAGGGTGACGTTAGCTTCATAGAATGAGTTTGGGAGTATCCACGCCTCCTCTATTTTTTGGAAAACTTTAAGGAGAATGGGTATTATGTCTTCCCTGTATGTCTGATAAAATTCCGAGGTAAATCCATCTGTCCCGGGGGTTTTGTTCTTTGGTAGTTTTTTGATTACCACTTCAATTTCATTGCTGGTAATTGGTCTGTTTAGATTTTTGTTTCTTTCTGAGTCAGTCTTGGAAGGTTGTATTTTTCTAGGAAGTTGTCCAATTCTCCTAGGTTTTCCAGCTTGTTAGCATATAGGTTTTCATAGTATTCTCTAATAATTCTTTGTATTTCTGTGGGTTCCATCGAGATTTTTCCTTTCTCGTTTCTGATACTGTTGATTTGTGTTGACTCTCTTTTCCTCTTAATAAGTCTGGATACAGGCTTATCTATTTTGTTTATTTTCTCTAAGAACCAGCTCTTGGTTTCATTGATTTTTGCTATTTTTTTATTCTTCTAAATTTTATTTATTTCTTCTCTGATCTTTATTATGTCCCTCCTTCTGCTGACCTTAGGCCTCATTTCTTCTTCTTTTTCCAATTTCGATAATTGTGACATTATACCATTCATTTGGGATTATTCTTCCTTTTTTAAATATGCTTGGATTGCTATATACTTTCCTCTTAAGACTGCTTTTGTTGTGTCCCACAGAAGTTGGGGCTTAGTGTTGTTGTTGTCATTTGTTTTCATATATTGCTGGATCTCCATTTTGATTTGGTCATTGATCCATTGATTATTTAGGAGCGTGTTGTTAAGCCTCATTGTGTTTGTGAGCCTTTTTGCTTTCTTTGTACAGTTTATTTCTAGTTTTATACCTTTGTGGTCTGAAAAGTTGGTTGGTAGGATTTCAGTCTTTTGGAATTTACTGAGGCTCTTTTTGTGGCCTAGTATGTGGTCTATTCTGGAGAATGTTCCATGTGCACTTGTGAAGAATGTATATCCTGTTGCTTTTGGATGTAGAGTTCTATAGATGTCTATTAGGTCCTTCTGCTCTACTGTGTTGTTCAGTGCTTCCGTGTCCTTAATTATTTTCTGCCCGGTGGATCTATCCTTTGGGGTGAGTGGTGTGTTGAAGTCTCCTAGAATGAATGCATTGCAGTCTATATCCCCTTGTAGTTCTGTTAGTATTTGTTTCACATATGCTGGTGCTCCTGTGTTGGGTGCATATATATTTAGAATGGTTATATCCTCTTGTTTGACTGAGCCCTTTATCATTATGTAGTGTCGTTCTTTATCTCTTGTTACTTTCTTTGTTTTGATGTCTATTTTGTCTGATATTAGTACTGCAACCCCTGCTTTCTTCTCACTGTTGTTTGCTTGAAATATATTTTTCCATCCCTTGACTTTTAGTCTGTACATGTCTTTGGGTTTGAGGTGAGTTTCTTGTAAGCAGCATATAGATGGGTCTTGCTTTTTTATCCATTCTGTTACTCTGTGTCTTTTGATTGGTGCATTCAACCCATTAACATTTAGGGTGACTATTGAAAGATATGTACTTATTGCCATTGCAGGCTTTAAATTCGTGGTTACCAAAGGTTCAAGGTTAGCCTCTTTAGTATCTTACTGCCTAACTTAGCTCGCTTATTGAGCTGTTATATACACTGTCTGGAGATTCTTTTCTTCTCTCCCTTCTTGTTCCTCCTCCTCGATTCTTCATATGTTGGGTGTTTTGTGCTGTGCTCTTTCTAGGAGTGCTCCCATCTAGAGCAGTCCCTGTAAGATGTTCTGTAGAGGTGGTTTGTGGAAAGCAAATTCCCTCAGCTTTTGTTTGTCTGGGAATTGTTTAATCCCACAGTCATATTTGAATGATAGTCGTGCTGGATACAGTATCCTTGGTTCAAGGCCCTTCTGTTTCATTGTATTAAATATATCATGCCATTCTCTTCTGGCTTGTAGGTTTCTGTCGAGAAATCTGATGTTAGCCTGATGGGTTTCCCTTTATAGGTGACCTTTTTCTCTCTAGCTGCCTTTAAAACTCTTTCCTTGTCCTTGATCTTTGCCATTTTAATTATTATGTGTCTTGGTGTTGTCCTTCTTGGATCCTTTCTGTTGGGGTTTCTGTGTATTTCCGTGGTCTGTTTGATTATTTCCTCCCCAAGTTTGGGGAAGTTTTCAGCAATTATTTCTTCTAAGATACTTTCCATCTCTTTTCCTCTCTCTTCTTCTTCTGGGACCCCTATAATACGGATATTGTTCCTTTTGGATTGGTCACACAATTCTCTTAATATTGTTTCATTCCTGGAGATCCTTTTGTCTCTATGTCAGCTTCTATGCATTCCTGTTCTGATTTCAATTCCATCAATGGCCTCTTGCATTCTATCCATTCTGCTTATAAACCCTTCCAGAGTTTGTTTCATTTCTGCGATCTCCTTTCTGGCATCTGTGATCTCCCTCCGGACTTCATCCCATTTCTCTTGGGTATTTCTCTGCATCTCTGTCAGCATGTTTATGATTCTTATTTTTAATTCTTTGTCAGGAAGACTGGTTAGGACTGTCTCCTTCTCTGCTGTTGTCTCTGTGATCTTTGTCTGCCTGTAGCTTTGCCTTTTCATGGTGATAGGAATAGTTTGCAGAGCTGGGAAGAGTGACGGCTGGAAGAACTTCCTTTCTTGTTGGTTTGTGGCCCTCCTCTCCTGGGAGAACAGCGACCTCTAGTGGCTTGTGCTGGGCAGCTGCGCGCAGACAGGGTTTCTGCTTCCTGCCTGGCTGCTATGGAGTTAATCTCCGCTGTTGCTGTGGGCGTGGCCTGGCTCAGGCAGCTACTCCAAAGTGGTGGAGTCGCGTTGGAGCAGGAGTGGCTGGGAGGCTATTTATCTCCGTAAGGGGCCTCCTTGCTCCCTGCAGCCCAGGGGTTAGAATGCCCAGAGATCCCCGGATTCCCTGCCTGTGGATTAAGTGACCCGCCCTGCCCCTTTAAGAATTCCAAAAAGCACCCGCCAAAACAAAACAATGACCACCAAAAGAAAAAAATTTTTAAATTAAAAAAAAAAATTTTTTTTAAATTAAAATACAAGGTGGTCGCTCGTTTTTCTTTATTCTCCGGTGCCAGCCTCAGGCCTCTGCTCACCGGTCTTGCTGCCCTGTTTCCCTAGTATTGGGGTCCCTATCCCTTTAAGACTTCCAAAAAGCGCTCGCCAAAACAAAACAGCAAAAAAGCAAAAAAAAAAAAATGGTCGCGCGCTTTTCTTATGTCCTCCAGCACCCGGACTCCAGTGCCCACTCACTGTTCTTGCTGCCCTGTTTCCCTAGCATCCAGGGCCCCCTGGGCACGTACTGTGTCTGCACTCTGGCCCAGATGGCTGGGGCTGGGTGTTTGGCAGTCCTGGACACTGTCTCTCTCCCGCTCTGCCTATTCTTCTCCTGCCGGGAGCTGGGGGGAGGGGTGCTTGGCTCCCGCCAGGCTAGGGCTTGTATCTTACCCCCTTTGCGAGGTACTGGGTTCTCTCAGGTGCGGATGTGGTCTATATATTGTCCTGTGTCCTCTGGTCTTTATTCTAGGAAGGGTTGTCTTTGTTATATTTTCATAGATATATGTTGTTTTTGGAGGAGATTTCTGCTTCTCTACTCACGCCGCCATCTTCCGCCCCTCCTTATAAGACACTCTTAAGAGATGTTAAATAAGACACTAACAAATGGAAACTCATCCCATGCTCGTGGCTAGGAAGAATTAGTATCGTCAAAATGGCCATCCTGCCCAAAGCAATATACAGATTTGATGCAATCCCTATCAAATTACCAACAACATTCTTCAGCGAACTGGAACAAATAGTTCAAAAATTCATATGGAAGCACCAAAGACCCCGAATAGCCAAAGCAATCCTGACTTACCATTTGACCCAGGAATTCCACTTCTAGGAATTTGCCCTAAGGATCCAGCACTCCAGTTTTAAAAAGACAGATGCATCCCTATGTTTATCACAGCACTATTTACAATAGCCAAGAAATGGAAGCAACCTAAGTGTCCATCAGTAGATGAATGGATAAAGAAGATGTGGTTCATATACACAATGGAATATTATTCAGCCATTAGAAGAAAACAAATCCTATCATTTGCAACAACATGGATGGAGCTAGAGGGTATTATGCTCAGTGAAATAAGCCAAGCGGAGAAAAACAAATACCAAATGATTTCACTCATCTGTGGAGTATAAGAACAAAAGAATGACTGAAGGAACAAAACAGCAGCAGAATCACAGAACCCAAGAATGGACTAACAGTTACCAAAGGGAAAGAGACTGAGGAGAATGGGAGGGTAGGGAGGGATAAGGATGGGGAAGAAGAAAGGGATTATTATGATTAGCATGTATAATGTGGGGGGTGGGGGAAATGGGAGGGCTTTGCAACACAGAGAAGACAAGTAGTGATTCTACAACATCTTACTATGCTGATGGACAGCGACTGTAATGGGGTTTGTGGGGGGGGGCTTGGGGTAGGGGAGACCCTAGTAAACATAATGTTCTTCAAAAAAATAAAAAAATAAAAAATGGACAGAGGACCTGAATAGACATTTTTCCCAAAGAAATACAGATGGCGAAAATGCCCATGAAAAGCTCACATTGCTTCTCATCTGGGATATGAAAATCGAAATCACAATGAGATATCACCTCACACCAGTTAGAATGGTCACTGTCTGAAGGACAAGAAATGACAGTATTGGCAAGGATGTGGAAAAAAGAGAACCATCCTCCACTGTTGGTAGGAACATAAATTGGTGCAACTACTATGGAAAGTCGTATGTAGGTTACTAAAAAAACTAAAAATAGAAATCCCATATTACCCAGCAATTCCACTTCTAGGAATTTAAATGATGAAAGAAATATATGATTAAAAAGTACACATGTACCCCTATGTTTATTACTGTATTATTTATAATAGCCATGATATTAAAGCAATGAAAATATTTATCAATATATGAATAGATAAATAAGATATGGCATATATATACAGTGAAATAGTACTCAGCTGTAAATAAGAAAGAATTCCTTCCATTTGCAACAATATGAATGGACTTAGATGGTATTATGCTAAGTGAAATAATCCAGGTAGAGAAAGACAATTACTAAATAATTCCACTTATATGTGGAATCTAAATAGAAAACAAAACAGAACAAAATGAGTGAAACAGCAGTACACTCATAGTCACTGAGAAGTGACTGGCAGCTATTCTGGTGGGGGGTGGGTTGGGTGGATGAAATAGGTGAATGGGCTAAAGAGGCACAAAATCTCAATCATAATATAAAATAGACACAGGGATGAAATTACAGCATACAGAATATATTCAATAGTTGTGTAAAATCTTTCTATGCTGAGATATACTAACTGCACTAGTTGGAGTGAGGTTGTAAAAATGTATATATCTGTTGAAGGACTATATCTATTATATTTTAAAAAAACAAATTTTAAAAGATTGTACAAAGGCTGACCGTATATCAGATTGCCTTATTGTTAACCTCTTACATTAGTATGGTACATTTGATGCAGCTGGACATGTTGATATATTATTTTTTAATTAAGTCTATACTTGACTCGGAAAAAAATAAAGTTAGAATTTTCATTTGAGATCTTTCTAATTTCTTAATATATGTCTTAATGCCATAAACTTTCTTCTCAGAACTGGTTTGGAAATATTCTACAAGATTTATTGTGTTGTTTTTACACTTTTATTTCCATTTTCTGTTTCTAATTTGAGTTCTTATTCAACCATTGGTTGTTTTGGACTGTGTCATTTAATTTCCACATATTTCTATATTTTACAGTTTTCTTCTTGTTTTTGATTTCTAAGTTCATTCCACTTGGTCAGAAAAGCCCTGGGTATGATTTTGATCATCTTAAATTTCATAAGACTTGTGTCCTGTCATGCGATTTATCCTGGAGATTATTCTGTGTGCACATAAGAAGGATATATTCAGCTGCTATTGGATGGAATGTTCTATATATGTCTGTTAGGTCCATTTTGTTTAATCTATGGTTCAAGTCAAAAGTTTCCTTGTTGATTCTATGTCTGAATAATGAATCCATGAAGGCTGTGTATTGATGTCCCTTTCTATTATTGTATTGTCTGTTTCTTCCTTCAGGTATATTTTGTTAATATACTTTAGGTCTATGTTATTGGGTGCATATATATTTACAGTTGTATTTTCTTGCATTATTGACCCTTTTATCATTACATAATGACCTTCTTTGCCTTTTGTTACCATTTTTGGCATAATGTCTCCTTTGTTTTATTAAGGATTTCAGTCACTTTCTCTTGGTTTCTACCTGTATGGAATATCTTTATCTGTCTTTTATTTTGAGGCTTTGTGTGTCCACAAAGCTAAAGTGAGTCTCTTCTTGGCAGTAAATAGTTGAATCTTGTGTTTTGAATCCATCCAACCACCTGTGCCTTTATTAGTGAATTTAACCCATTTCCATTGAATGTAATTTGTTTGTAAGGTATTACTAATACGAATTTATCGTTTGCCTTTTGGTAATTTTCTATTTATACTGTTTTTATCCCATTACTGCTTACCTTTCTAAATTTGTGATTTTCCATGGTGAATGCTATTTTCCCTTTTTAAAGGTCTACTACAGCTAGACTAGATTTGTATGTGGTTCCAAAGGGGCTTACATAAAACATCTTTTAGATGAAACAGTCCACTTTATGCTCACGGTGACTAATCTTTGATTGCCTACAATATTTACACCCTCTTAATCCCCTGCTCATATTTCTGATGTCATAATTTACCTCATTTTGCATTGTGTATCTTTAAAATAAATTACAGTACCGGTAGTTTGGGGGTCATTTTGTTTTTTAAAAATTAAGGTATTATTGACATAAAACCTTTTGAAGGTTTCACATGAGCAGCACTATGGTTTCAGCATTCACCCATACCATCAAGTCCCCTTCAACCCCATTGAAATCATGTCCAAAAGCATTCTAAGATGCTATAGAGTCATTACTTATCTTCTACATGCTATACTGTCATCCCCATGACCTACCTATATTTTGTGTGCTAAATATATGGCCCCTAAATCCCCATCTCCCTCCCTCCCCACACATCCTCCCAACCCCATCCCTTTAGTAACTTCTACTCTCATCTTGGAGTCTGGGACTCTGCTGGTGTTTTGTTCCTCTAGTTTGGCTTTGTTGTTATATTCCACAAATGAGTGACATCATTTGGTACTTGTCTTTCTCATCCTGGCTAATATTACTGAACACAATGCCCTCTAGCTCCATGCATGTTGCTGCAAAAGATAGGATTTGTTTTCTCCTTATGGCTGAATAATATTCCATTGTGTATATGTACCATATCTTCATATCTTCATAAACATAGGGGTGCATATGTCTTTTTGAATCTGGGTTACAGATTTCTTTGAGTAAATTACTAGGAGTGGAATTCCAGGGTCAAACTGTATTTCTATTTTTAGATTTTTGAGGAACTTCCATATTGCTTTCCATAATGTTTGAACTGATTTACATTCTCACCAACAGTGTAGGAGGGTTTGCCTTTCTCTGATTCCTCACCAGCATTTGTTGTTGTTTGACTTTTGGATGTTGGCCATCCTAACTAGTGTGAGGTGATATCTCATTGTGGTTTTAGTTTGCATTTCCCTGAGAATTAGTGATGTGGAGCATATTCTTATGTGCGTGTTGGCTATCTGAATTTCTTCTTTGGAAAAGTGTCTGTTCAGACCCTCTGCCCATTTTTTAATCAGGTTATTTTCTTTTTGGGTGTCGAGGCATGTGAGTTCTTTATACATTTTGGACGTTAAGTCCTTATCTGATAAGTCATTTACAAATATTGTAATATTACAATATTCCAAATATCCCATACTGTAGGTGCCTTTTTGTTCTGCTGATGGTGTCCTTTGCTGAACAGAAGCTTTTTAGTTTGATGTAGTCCCATCTGTTCATTTTTGGTTTTTTTTCCCTTCCAGAGGAGATGCTTTCAGGAAGAAATTTCTCATGTTTATATTTAAGAGATTTTTGCCTATGTTTTCTTTTAAGAGTTTTATGGTTTCATGACTCATAAAAGTTTGATCCATTTCTAGTTAACTTTTGTGTATGGACTTAGACAATAATACAGTTTCATTCTCTTATATGTAGCTGTCCAGTTTTGCCAGCATGAGTTGCTGAAGAGGCTGTCATTTCACCATCGAATATCCGTGGCTCTTTATCATATATTCATTGGCCATATATGTGTGAGTTTATGTCTTGGGTCTCTATTCTGCTCCATTGATCTGTAGGTACACTCTTATGCCAGTACCAAACTGTTTTGATTACTGTGACTTTGTAATAGAGCTTGAAGTTAGGGAGCATAATACCCCAAGTTTGTTCTTCAGTCTCAGGATTGCTTTGGCTACTTGGGGTCCATGGTATTTCCATGTGAAATTTAGAACTATTTGTTCTAGTTCATTGAAGGATGCTGTTGGTATTTTGATAGGGATTGCATGGAATCTGTCGATTGCATAAGGCAGAAAGGCCATTTTGGCAATATCAATTCTTCCAATTCATGAGCGTGGGATGTATTTCCAATTACTGGTGTCTTAATTTCTCCCATGAATGTCTTGTAGTTTCCAGGGTATAGGTGTTTCACCTCCTTGGTTAGGTTTATTCCCAGGCATTTCATTTATTTTGATACAATTTTAAATGGAGTTGTTTCCCTGATTTCTCTTTCTGCTAGTTCATCATTAGTATATAGGAATACCACAGATTTCTGTGTATTAATGTTATATCCTTCAACTTTGCTGAATTCAGTTATTAGTCTTGGTAGTTTTGGGGTGGATTCTTAGTTTCCTTTTGATATACAATATTATGTCACCTGCAAACAGTGACAGTTTAACTTCTTTTTTAACAATCTGGATGCCTTTCATTTCTTCAAGTTGTCTGATTGCCATCGCTAGGACCTCCAGCACTACTTCGAATAAAAGTGGGGAGAGTGGGCATCCTTGTCTTGTTCCTGATTTTAGAGGAAAAGCTTTCAGCTTTTCACTAAGTATGATGTTGGCTGTGGGTTTGTCATAATGACCTTTATTAAGTTGAGTTACTTGCCCTCTATACCCATTTTGTTGGGAGTTTTTATCATGAATGAGTGTTGAATTTTTTCAAATGCTTTTTCAGCATCTATGAAGATGATCATGTCATTTTTGTCCTTTTTATTGATACAGTGGATGATGTTGATGAATTTTCTAATGTTGTGCCATCCTTGCATCCCTGGGATGAACCCCTGTTGATCATGGTGTATGATACTCAGTGTATTTTTGAATTTGTTTTTCTAATAGTTTGTTGAGTATTTTTGCATCTATGTTCATCAGCAATATTGGTTTGTAATTTTCTTTTTTTTGTGGTATGTGTCTGGTTTTGGTATTAGAGTGATGCAGGCCTCATAGAATGTGTTTGGAAGTATTCCCTCCTTTTCTACTTTTTGGAAAACTTTAAGGAGGACATGTCTTAGGGCTTCTCTAAATATTTGATAAATTCAGTGGTGAAGCCACCTGGTCCAGGGATTTTGTTCTTAGGTAGTTTTTTGATTACCAGTTTGATTTCATTGCTGGTAATTGGTCTGTTCAAAATTTCTGTTTCTTCCTGGATCAGTCTTGGAAGGTTTAATTTTTCTAGAAAGCTGTCCATTTATTCTAGGTTATACAATTTGTTAGTATGTAATTTTTCATAATATTCTCTAATAATTCTCTGTGTTTCTATGGTATCCATAGAGATTTTTCCTTTCTGATTCCTGATTGTGTTTATGTGTTGTACACTTTTTTTGTTGATAAATCTGGATAGGGTTCATCTATTTATCTTCTCAAGGAACCAGCTCCTGGTTTCATTAATTATTTCTATTGTTTTACTCCTCTCAATTTTATTTTTTTCTACTCTGACATTTATTATGTACCTTCTACTGACTTTGGGCCTCATTTATTCTTCTTTTACTAGTTTCAGTAATTGTGAGCTTAGACTGTTCATTTGGGATTATTCTTTCTTGAGCTAAGCTTGTATTGCAATACACTTTCCCCTTAGAAGTGCCTTTGCTGCATCTAACAGGTTTTGGGGTGTGAGTTCTTTTTACATTTGTCTCCATATATTGCTTGACCTCTATTTAGTTTGGTCATTGATTCATTGATTATTTAGGAGCATGTTGGTAAGTCTCCATATGTTTGTGGGCTTTTCTGTTTTGTTTGCATAATTTATTTCTAGTTTCATACCTTTTATAGACTGAGAAGCTGGTTGGCACAACTTAAATCCTTCTGAATTTACTGAGGCTCTTTTTGTGGCCTCGTACATGATCTACTCTGGAAAATGTTCCATGTGTACTTGAGAAGAATGTGTATCCTGCTGCTTCTGAGTGGAGTGTTCTGTAGATGTCTGTTAGGTCCATCTGTTCTAATGTGTTGTTCAATGCCTCTGTCTCCTCATTAATTTTCTGTCTGGTTCATCTGTCCTTTGGATTGAGTGCTGTGTTGAAGTCTCCTAAAATGAGCACATTGCATTCTATTTCCAGCTTTAATTCTTTTAATATTTGTTTCACATATTTAAGTGCTCCTATATTGGGTTCATAGATATTTATAATTGTTATATCCTCTTATTGGACGAACCCCTTTATCATGCAATGTCCTTCTTTGTTTCATTACTCTCTTTGTTTTGACATCTCTTTTGTCTGATATAACTACTGCTACTCCCTTTTTCTACTTACTGTTGGCACAAAATATCTTTTTCCATTCCTTCACATATAGTCTGTGTATGTGTTTGGGTTTGAAGTGAGTCTTTTGTAAGTAGCATATATATAAGTCTTGTTTTCTTAAAAAAATAGATTTAAAAAGATCCAATTTTCAAAGTAAGTTGTCTAAACAGAGAAGATATTCTACCTTTAAACTGTTTATGGTTTCAAAAGCTAATTTAATTTTCCTTACTAAAGATTGCTTTCATGTGATCTGCTTATCAAATTCCACAAGGTTTTAAACAGACTACACAAGTTTAAAGCAGGAACAGGGTCATGGCCATTTGAACATCCTCAAAATGAAAGCATAAGAACCTAAGAATTCACAGTATCAGTGGTAAGAATTTTTTCCCCTTATCCATGCATAATTGGACATGAGGATTATATTTGGTATAAAAGCAGTAGTGGTTTGATAGGAAGAAGTACCCTAAACAGAGATGGCGTGATTGGCTCAATAAGTACCACCAACTATGAGTGTACATAAGGAACAATGGCTTTCAATAAATCTAGAAGATCCAGTACAGAACTAAGTATACCCTATAAAAAGATCAGATTCACTAGGAGTCCTATAAAAAATGTTACTAATGTAAAAGCTTTTTGTTTGTTTTCAAAATACTGATACAGCTGTACATAGTTTGCAAATTTTAAGACTAAAATCTACAGTTGGCTTTCACTTGCAAAGTCATGCATTAGCTGATTTCATATAAAACTTTTTGATGCCTGTAACTTGATTTCGAGTAACATCCCTCAACCTGTAAGGTCTGATAACTCCATCTTCGTTAAAGAATAGAGGGGGTCGAAGACTCTCAATTTCACCATAGTCTCTGTAGCTCTTTTTATTCCCTGAAATTACTTCTAGCCATGTCTATGATGCCTCCAGTTGGCCTGGCCCCTGCTCCAACTAAACTTTTCCCAACACATTTAAAGAAACAAGCTGCTCCTTCTTTCTGAGCTTCTTTGATTGGCTTTGTAACAATTCCTATTATGCTACGTACAAAACCAGAAACTAAGCCTTTTCCTCCACAAGTGATACCTTCTCAGAGACCAGCTGGTTGCTTATTCATGGGTTCACTTCTCTTATGTTGGTAGTATTCATCCATAGTCATAGCTGCTACCTCTTTAGACATAGCACTGGTGATTTTGGAGGGAGCACCAGCTAATTCATGAACAGCTCCACCAATGAGGGCCTTCAGTCCTAGTGCCATTCCCTCAACAAACTCTTCAGGAACCTGAATGGCTCCCTGATAAGGTTCATAAAAAATGCTTCTAGACCTTCAGAAAATTCTCTTGTCAAGCCAAAGGAATTTCACAAATCTTCAAGTCCAAGAATGAGTACATACATCTGTCTAATGGCCTGTTTTGAATAGTGACATTATTCCAGACTGTAATTCGGATGTTGTGTGGAACTGATAGATGACTTCAAAAAATGCAAGCTTAAAAACTACATCTTGTACATCTGTAAGAGTGGAACCAATAATCTTCAGTAGAAGATTTAAAGAATGAACTGCTGTCTGTCCTCCATGTTGTTCTGAATCTTTAGCTTCTTCTCTACATGAACTCAGTGAAACACTTAAATGCAGCTTGATAGGAGACATATGAAAGTATTCATAGAGACTGATTGGTGATGAATCTACTAATGAAACTGTTTTATATTCTTCTTGAAAATCTTCTACATTTTTTTGAAAAAGTTCAATCTCCATTTTTTCAGTAACTTCAGCTTCTGCATTAAGTTCTGCCAAAGCATAAGTAAACCCAAGATCTAGCCTGAGATCCATCTCTTGGATCAATACTTTAAATTATTTAATACATGATATCTAGAAATGCTGCAGATCTCATGACAATACTAACATCTGTAAAGGGCTTTGGTGCTGAATCCAGGGTGACTTGGGAGGTTTAATGGGATAAAACAAAAATGGAAATACAGCACCATGTATTTGGTTTTGGATTTGTATTCTGTAAATTAGAATTCTAAATGACGATTGATGTGCAGATATACTATATTCCACTTCTAATGCTGGAAGATAATTTCTCTGAATAGCTATTATATGTGGTTGCAGAATTTTTCACATTATTTACCACTAGGTGTGAAGCAAACCAGAACATCAGGGTCCAACTTAGTAACCTTATCATCTGAAGGTGAAAATACAGTATATTCCTAAAATTCTTTCTCTAACTTTTCAGTGTGCTTTACACTCATTGATTACCATCTTGCCTTCTTCTTGGGTTTTGTCTCCCAAACCACATCAGAAATTCTAATGCCTATATATCCTACTTCTTGCTTTGTGTAATTGTTGACAAGAGAAATTCCCACACCTTGTAATGCCAACACAATTTCGTGCTCTGTTAACTCCAATTTCTCAATTTCACATGTCACTTTAAATACCCCTTGATCTTCAGTGAATAAAATAATGTGTTGTATTGATGGAATAGATACCAGAGAACAGGAACGCATAGAAGCTGATGCAGAGAGAGATAAAAGGATCTCCAGGAATGAAACAATATTAAGAGAACTGTGTGATCAATCCAAAAGGAACAATATCTGCATTATAGGGGTACCAGAAGAAGAAGAGAGAGAAAAAGGGATAGAAAGTGTCTTTGAAGAGATCATTGTTGAGAACTTCCCCAAACTAGGGGAGGAAATAATTGCTCAGACTATGGAGGCACACAGAACTCCTGAGAGATGGGATCCAAAGAGGACAACACAAAGACACATAATAATTAAAATGGCAAAGATCAAGGACAAGGACAGAGTATTCAAGGCAGCCAGAGAGAGAAAAAAGGTCACCTACAAAGGAAAACCCATCAGGCTATCATCAGACTTCTCAACAGAAACCTTACAGGCCAGAAGAGAATGGCATGATATATTTAATGCAGTGAAACAGAAGGGCCTTGAACCAAGGATACTGTATCCAGCACAATTATCACTTACACATGAAGGAGGGATTAAACAATTCCCAGATGAGCAAAAGTTGAGGGAATTTGCCTCCCACAAACCACCACTACAGGGTATCTTAAAGGGACTGCTCTAGATGGGAGCACTCCTAAGGCTAAATAGATGTCAGCAGAGAAAATAAAATCAAAGCAAAGAAAGAAGATTAACCAAATACAAAATAAAGACTAAAAATAAAATCAACTACCCACAAAAGCACTCAAAGGAAACACAAAATAGCACAAAAAAAACACCCAACATATGAAGAACGGAGGAGGAGGAGGAAAAAGAAGGGAAAGAAATAATCATCAGACTGTGTTTATAACAGCTCAATAAGCGAGTGAGGTCAGACAGTAAGGTAGTAAATAAGCTAACCTTGAACCTTTGGTAACCACAAATCTAAAGCTTGCAATGGCAATAAGTACATATCCTTCAATAATCACCCTAAATGTAAATGGACGGAATGCACCAATCAAAAGACACAGAGTAATAGAATGGATAAAAAAGCAAGACCCATCAATATGATGCTTAAAAGAGACTCGCCTCAAACCCAAAGACATGCACAGATTAAAAGTCAAGGGATGGAGAAAGATATTTCATGCAAAAAACACAAATAAAAAAGCAGGTGTTGCAATACAAGTATCAGACAAAATAGACTTCAAAATAAAGAAAGTAACAAGAGATAAAGAAGGACATTACATAATGATAAGGGGCTCAATCCAACAATATAACCATTATAAACATATATGCACCCAACACAGGAGCACCAACATATGTGAAACAAGTACTAACAGAAATAAATGAGGAAATAGAATGCAATGCATTCATTTTGGAAGACTTTAACACACCACTCACTGCAAAGGACAGATCCACCAGACAGAAAATAAGTAAGGACACAGGGGTACTGAACAACACATTAGAACAGATGGACCTAAAAGACACCTATAGAGCTCTACACTCAAAAGCAACAGGATACACATTCTTCTCAAGTGCACAGGGAACATTCTCCAGAATAGACCACATACTAGGCCACAAAAAGAGCCTAAGTGAATTCCAAAAGATTGAAATACTACCAAACAACTTTTCAGACCACAAAGGTATAAAACTAGAAATAAATTGTACAAAGAAAGCAAAAAGGCTCACAAAAACATGGAGGTTTAACAACATGCTCCTAAATAATCAATGGATCAAAGACCAAATTAAAATGGAGATCCAGTAATATATGGAAACAAATGACAACAACAACACAAAGCCCCAACTTCTGTGGGATGCAGCAAAAGCACTCTTAAGAGGAAAGTAAATAGCAATCCAGGCATATTTAAAGAAGGAAGAACAATCCCAAATGAATTATCAAAACTGGAAAAAGAAGAACAAATGAGGCCTAAGGTCAGCAGATGGAGGGACATAATAAAGATCAGAGAAGAAATAAATAAAATTGAGAAGAATAAAACAATAGAAAAAATCAATGAAACCAAGAGCTGGTTCTTTGCGAAAATAAACAAAATAGATAAGCCTCTAGCCAGACTTATTAAGAGGAAAAGAGAGTCAACACACATCAACAGAATCAGAAACGAGAAAGGAAAAATCACGATGGAACCCACAGAAATACAAAGAATTATTAGAGAATACTATGAAAACCTATATGGTAACAAGATGGAAAACCGAGGAGAAATGGATAACTTCCTAGAAAAATACAACCTTCCAAGACTGACCAAGAAAGAAACAGAAAATATAAACAGACCAAATACCAGCAACAAAATTGAATTGGTAATCAAAAAACTACCCAAGAACAAAATCCCCGGGCCAGAAAGATTTACCTCGGAATTTTATCAGACATACAGAGAAGACATAACACCCATCCTCCTTAAAATTTTCCAAAAAATAGAAGAGGAGGGAATACTTCCAAACTCATTCTATGAAGCCAACATCACCTTAATACCAAAACCAGGCAAAGTCACAACCAAGAAAGAAAACTACAGACCAATATCCCTGATGAACGTAGATGCAAAAATACTCAAGAAAATGTTAGGAAACCAAATTCAAAAATACCTCAAGAGGATCATACACCACGACCAAGTGGCATTCATCCCAGGGATGCAAGGATGGTACATCATTCGAAAATCCATCAATATCATCCACCACATCAACAAAAAGAAAGACAAAAACCACATGATCATCTACATAGATGCTGAAAAAGCATTCGACAAAATTCAACATCCATTCATGATAAAAATTCTCAACAAAATGGGAACAGAGGGCAAGTACCTCAACATAATAAAGGCCATATATGATAAACCCACAGCTAACATCATACTGAGCAGCGAGAGGCTGTTCATATCTTTCAATATCTTTTCTTATGAGATCGGGAACAAGACTGGGATGCCCACTCTCCTCATTGTTATTCAACCTGGTACTGGAGGTCCTAGCCATGGCAATCAGCAAAGCAAAGAAATACAAGGAATCCAGACTGGTAAAGAAGAAGTCAAACTGTCACTATTTGCAGATGACATGATATTGTACATAAAAAACCCTAAGGACTCCACTGTAAAACTACTAGAACTAATATCAAAATTCATCAAAGTTGCAGGAAACAATATTAACACACAGAAATCTGTAGCTTTCCTACATACTAACAATGAACTAATAGAAAGAGAGATCAGGAAAACAATTCCATTCACAATAGCATCAAAAAGAATAAAATACCTAGGAATAAACCTACCCAAGGAAGTGAAAGACCTATACCCTGAAAACTACAAGACACTCTTAAGAGAAATTAAAGAGGTCACTAACAAATGGAAACTCATCCCATGCTCCTGGCTAGGAAGAATTAATACCGTCAAAATGGCCATCTTCCCCAAAGCAATATACAGATTTGATGCAATCCCTATAAAATCACCAACGGCATTCTTCGATGAACTGGAACAAATAGTTCAAGAATTCATATGGAACCATCAAAGACCCCGAATAGCCAAAGCAATCCTGAGAAGGAAGAATAAAGTGGTGGGGATCTCGCTCCCCAACTTCAATCTCTAATACAAAGCCATAGTAATCAAGACAATTTGGTACTGGCACAAGAACAGAGCCACAGACCAGTGGAACAGATTAGACACTCCAGACATTAACCCAAACATATATGGCCAATTAATATACGATAAAGGAGCCATGGACATACAATGGGGAAATGACAGTCTCTTCAACAGATGGTGCTGGCAAAACTGGACAGCTACATGTAAGAGAATGAAACTGGATCACTGCCTAACCCCATACACAAAAGTAAATTCAAAATGGAGCAAAGACTTGAATGTAAGTCATGAACCATAAAACTCTTAGAAAAAACATAGGCAAAAATCTCTTAGACATAAACATGAGTGACCTCTTCTTGAACATATCTCCCCAGGCAAGGGAAACAAAGGCAAAAATGAAGAAGTGGGACTATATCAAGCTAACCAGCTGCTGTACAGCAAAGGACATCATCAATAGAACAAAAAGATATCCTATAGAATGGGAGAACATATTCATAAATGACAGATCTGATAAAGGATTGACATCCAAAATATATAAAGAGCTCACACGCCTCAACAAACAAAAAGCAAATAATCCAATTAAAAAAATGGGTGGAGGAGCTGGATAGACAGTTCTCTAAAGAAAAAGTTCGGATGGCCAACAGGCACATGAAAAGATGCTCCACATCACTAATCATCAGAGAAATGCAAATTAAAACCACAATGAGATATCACCTCACACCAGTAAGGATCGCCAACATCAAAAAGACAAACAACAACAAATTTTGGCGAGGTTGTCGAGATAAGGGGAACCCTCCTACACTGCTGGTGGGAATGTAAATTAGTTCAACCGTTGTGGAAAGCAGTATGGAGGTCCCTCAGAATGCTCAAAATTGAAATTCCATTTGACCCAGGAATTCCACTTCTAGGAATTTACCCTAAGAATGCAGCACTCCAGTTTGAAAACGACAGATGGACCCCTATGTTTATCGCTGCACTATTTACAATTGCCAAGATATGGAAGCAACCTAAATGTCCATCAGTAGATGAATGGATAAAGAAGATGTGGTACATATACACAATGGAATATTACTCAGCCATAAGAAAAAAAACAGATCCTACCATTCGCAACAACATGGATGGAGCTAGAGGGTATTATGCTCAGTGAAATAAGCCAGGCAGAGAAAGACAAGTACCAAATGATTTCACTCATAGGTGGAGTATAAGAACAAAGGAAAACTGAAGGAACAAAACAGCAGCATAATCACAGAACTCAAGAATGGTCTAATAGTTACCAAAGGGAAAGGGACTGGGGAGTATGGGTGGGAAGGGAGGGATAAGGGTGGGGATAAAGAAAGAGGGCATTACGATTAGCATGTATAGTGCGTGGGGGGCACAGGGAGGGCTGTGCAACACAGAGAAGACAAGTAGTGATTTTACAGCATCTTACTACACAGATGGACAGTGACTGTGAAGGGGTATGTGGGGGGGACTTGGTGAAGGGGGGAGCCTAGTAAACATAATGTTCTTCATGTAATTGTAGATTAATGATACCCAAATAATAATAATAATAATAATAATAATAATAATGTGTTGTAAGCCTTCAAGCTAAGTAAATGGCCTCTTTCCCCAAATTATTGGCATCATCATATC
Organism: Manis pentadactyla; assembly: GCF_030020395.1. Taxonomy (NCBI): domain Eukaryota; kingdom Metazoa; phylum Chordata; class Mammalia; order Pholidota; family Manidae; genus Manis; species Manis pentadactyla. Next base: position 51,147,766 of record NC_080038.1, on the reverse strand, counting down.
AGCCTTTGTGTTACTTCACAATAACATTTTCCACATTTCCACGTCAGCTTTCTAGAGCCCACTAGATCAGCCCATGTATAAAATACTGCTTTTCCAGGAGGGAGGGAAACTTCTATTTCATTCAGGCAATTTTGCTTATATTGAACAATGTCATTCTTGGTGTGATTAATTAACAGGAACGTAGCTGCTCCATCATGATAATCTGAAAATGTGATAACTTTAGAATGCTCAGCCAAATTAACTACTGTATAATACCTCCAAGCTCATTATCCAGATGCAATAAAACACAATTATCTTGCTTGTTAAAATGTATCTTTTTAGGAGGGCCTTCACTTTTTTCAACTTGAACAGGAAGTTTATTAGAAGCATCCTCAGGCCAAAAGGGGATATACTGCTCCAAACAGAGCCATTTATTATTAATTCTTGTTTTTCTATCCATATTGTAACTCTATATCTTTTGATTTGTGCATTCAGTCCACTTACTTTCATGGTGATTATCGATAGTTATGTACTTATTGCTATAGCAGGCTTTGGATTCATGGTTACCAATTCAGTAGCTGCTTCCTTAATATCTAGCAGCATGACTTAACTTGCTTATGCTATTTCAAACACAATCTAAAGGTTATTTTTTCCCTCCTTTTTTCTTCCTTTTCTCTTTTTATACATTAGGTGTCATATTCTGTACTCTTTGTGTATCCCTTGACTGACTTTGTGGGTAGTTTAATTTTGCATTTGGTAATTAATTGGTCTATTAGTAATTCACCAGTCTATTTCATTTACTGAAGTTTTATTTTCTCTGGTAACAGCTATTTAGCCTTAGGATTGTTTCCATCTATAGCAGTACCTCCAAAGTACCCTGTAGAGACAGTTTGTGGAAGGCAAATTCCCTCAACTTTTGCTTATCTCAAAATTGCTTAATTCCTGCTTCAAACTTAAATGATAATCTTGCTGGTAGAGTATTCCTGATTGAAGGCCCTTCTGTGTCATTGCATTAAATATATCATCCCTCTCTGTTCCAGCCTGTAAGGTTTCTGCTGAGAAGTCTGCTGATAGCCTTATACGTTTTCCTTTGTATATGATATTTTTTCACTCTCTGGCTGCTTTTAATATTCTCTCCTTCTCCTTGATGTTTGCCATTTTAATTACTATGTGTCTTGTTGTTGTCTTCCTAGGGTCCCTTGTGTTGGGAGATCTCTGTACTTCCGTAGCCTGAAAGACTATTTCCTTCCCCAGATTCAGAAAGTTTTCAGCAATTATTTCCTCAAAGAGACTTCCTATCCCTTTTTCTCTCTTCTTCTGATACCCTTATTATGTGAATATTGTTCCATTTGGGTTGGTCACAGAGCTCTCTCAATATTAATCATTCCTAGAGATCCTCTTTTCTCTCTGTGCCTTAGCTTCTTTGTTTTCTTGTTCTGTGATTTCTATTTCATTTACCATCTCCTGTATCTCACCTAATCTAATTAAAAATCCCTCCATTGTATGTTTCATTTCAGATAGTGTATTTTTTCAAAGATTCTATCTCTTTCTTGAAGTTGTCCCTGAGATCTTGAATATTTTTTGTAGCTATGTGAACATGTTTATGATTTTTATTTTGAAATCTTTGTCAAGAAGATCGGTGATTTCAATTTCAGTTAGCTCTCTTTCTGACGCCTGCTGAATTTTTGTTTGTACAAAATTTTTTTGCCATTTCATTTCTCTAGTGGTTCCAATGGTGTAATAACTTTATGTAGTCGGTGCCATCTAGTGCCCAGGATCTCTACTCTCTGGCACTGCTGAGCACCTGGAACAATGACTGGGATTTCAGGTAAGTGGAATCAGCACCTGCCAGGAAGAAATAGCTCTTTTCTGCTTCCCTGTTGCAGTGCCTGCCACACTGGAAGGTCAAGTGGAGCTCAGCATACAGGTAAGAGCCTCTGTGTTATGCCCCTCTAGCTGCCATAGGTGAGGCCACCCTCTGGCTGTCATTTCATGATGGCAGGGGCAGAGGTGTGTGGACCTGTGCCTGCCAGGAGGTAGGAGCTGCAGGATGCCTACTGCAGTATGGTCCTTGGAACTGCATTGTGAGCCAGGGTCATGGAGCATCTAAAGCTCATGAAAGTTCCCAACCTGTTTGACTGTGTGTCCCAGGACAATTTTTTCCACCTTCCCTTTCTCCTGAGCAGCAAGCTCTGTGTGATCTTTGCCCTTTTATCACCCCTCTCACTTTTGGGAAGTCTTTCAAAGTTCCCACCTTTCTTTAGTCCCATAGTGGCCAATTGTGCATATCTGTTCTTCACAAGTAGCTGGAATCTCAGTCTCTCCAAGTATTCTGTCTCTGCTTTCCAACCCCACTAATCTCCTGAGCACCATGTAATGTGGGTTTGTGCTTCTGGAGTATATCTCCAGAGCTGGGTGTTTAGCAGTACTGGGCTTCTACTCCCTCCCCACTCTGTTTCTGTTCTTCCCCCCTGTGGGCTGGGGTTTGGGGGAAGGCTTGGGTCCTGCTGGATCATGGCTTTGCTACTTTACCCCTTTCTGTGAGTTCTTCTCTATTCCCTAGATATAGGTAGACTGTTCTGCAGTTTTCAGGTCGCTCTTTCAGGATTCGTTGTATTTTCTTGTTATATGTAATTTTGGGAGGATGTTTCTGCATCACTTCTCATGCCATTTCCCCCCCTCCCAGTAGCTTTAGTTCTTAATATTATTTTCCTTTAACCTTTATATTTCATTCTATCATAGATATAGTACTCCATTCTATCATAGATATAGATTTTATAAATCTGACTACACATTTTTCACCTTTAGCAGTGTGTTTTCCACTTTCATATGTTTTCATGTCACTGATCAGCTTCTTATCATTTCATATTAAAGAGCTCCTTTCCATATTTCTTGCAAGGCAAGTCTAATGATAATGAACTCCCTTCATTTTTGTTTGTCTGGAAAAGTCAGTTTTTACTTTTGCTTTTCTGGAAAATAACATTGCCAGGTTGATTACAATTGGTTGACAGTTTCATTTTTCTTTCAGCACTTTGAATATGTCATCTCACCAGAGTTTCTGTTGAGTAACCCACACATAGTTTTTTAGGAGTTGCCTTGTAGGTTACATTTTTTAAAATCTCTTGCTACTTTTAGTATTTTCATTTGTCTTTTGATAGTTTTATTATGTGTGTTGGAGGGTTTCGATTTAAATTCATTCTGTTTGGTGTCCTCTGAGCTTCATGAACTTAGATATCCAAATCTCTCCCCAAATTTTGGAAGTTCTCAGACATTACTTAAATTATTTCTGCTGTTCTTTGTCCCTTCTCCTGTGAAACTCCAATAATTTGTGTATCATTTATTTGATGGTGTCCTATAGATAATGTAAGATTTATTCATTATTTTTAATTCTTTTTTTCTTACATTGTTTCAAATTTCCTGTCTTCTAACTCACATATTGTTTCTTCTGTTTGGTCTATCCTTTTGCTGGTTCTCCCTCTTTGAATTCTTCAACTCTAGAACTTCTGTTCAGCTCATTTTATGATTTCTATATTTGTGTTAAATTTCTCATTTTGTCTTCCTTATTTCATTGACTTGTCTTTCTTTGCTTTCTTGTAGCTTGCTGTGTTTCCTTAACACAGCTATTTGAATTCAAATTCAGGTTAATTACAGATCTCTGTGTCTTTGGGTTCTGTTACTGATATATTATTGTGATCCTTTAGTGGTCTGACATGTTTCTTTTTTCCCTCCTTTTTTTATTAAGGTATGATTAATATACACTCTTGTGAAGGTTTCACATGAAGAAACAACGTGGTTACTACATTTACCCATATTATCAAGTCCCCACCCATACCCCAATGCAGTCACTGTCCATCAGTGTAGTAAGATGCCACAGATCCACTATGTGCCTTCTCTGTGCTACACTATTCTTCCTGTGATCCCTCACACCATGTGTACTAAACATAATATCCCTCAAACCCTTCTCCCTCATGCCCCACCCACCCTCCCACACCCCTCCCCTTTGGTAACCAATAGTCCCTTCTCAGAGTCTCTGAGTCTGCTGCTATTTTGTTCCTTCAGTTTTGCTTCATTGTTATACTCCACAAATGAGGGAAATCACTTGGCATTTGTCGTTCTCCAACTGGCTTATTTCACTGAGCATAATGTCTTCCAGCTCCATCCAAGCTGTTGCAAATGGTAGAATTTGTTTGTTTCCTATGGCCAAATAGTATTCCATTGTGTATATATACCACATCTTCTTTATCCATTCATCTACTGATGGACACTTAGGTTGCTTCCATATCTTGGTTATTGTAAAAAGTGCTGCGATAAACATAGGGGTGCATATGTCTTTTTGAATCTGAGAAGTTGTATTCCTTGGGTAAATTCCAAGGAGTGGGATTCCAGGGACAAATGATATTTCTATTTTTAGTTTTTTGAGGAACCTCCATATTCCTTTCCACAATGGTTGAACTAGCTTACATTTCCACCAGCAGCATAGGAGGGTTCCCCTTTCTCCTCATCCTTGCCAGCATTTGTTGTTCTTAGTCTTTTCGATGCTGGCCATCATTACTGGGGTGAGGTGATATCTCATTGTGGTTTTAATTTGCATTTCCCTGATGATTATTGATGATGAGCATCTTTTCATGTGTCTGTTGGCCATCTGAATTTCTTCTTTGGAGAACTGTCTCTTCATATCCTCTGCCCATTTTTTAATTGGGTTATTTTATTTTTGGGTGTTGAGGTGTGTGAGTTCTATAAATATTTTGGATGTCAACCCCTTGTTGGATACGTCATTTACAAATATATTCTCCCATACTGTAGGATGCCTTTTTGTTCTGTTGATGGTTTCCTTTGCTGTACAGAAACTTTTTAGTTTGATGTAGTCCCATGAGTTCATTTATGCTTTTGTTTCCCTTGCTTGAGGAGATGGGTTCAGGAAGAAATTGCTCATGCTTACATTCAGGAGATGTTTGCCTATGTTGTCTTCTAAGAGTTTTATGGTTTCATGACTTACATTCAAGTCTTTGATCCATTTCGAGTTTACTTTTGTGTATGGAGTTAAACAATCCGTTTCATTCTCTTGCATGTAGCTCTCCAGTTTTGCCAACACCAGCTGTTGAAGGGGCTATTTCCCCATTGTATATTCATTGATCCTTTATCATATAATTGACCATATATATTTGGTTTATATCAGTGCTCTCTAGTCTATTCCATTGGTCTATGCGTCTGTTCTTGTACCAGTACCAAATTGTCTTGATTACTGTGGCTTTGTAGTAGAGCTTGAAGTTGGGGAGCATAATGCCCCCAGCTTTATTCTCCTTCTCAGAATTGCTCTGGCTATTTGAGGTCTTTTGTGGTTCCATATGAATTTTAGAACGATTTTCTCTAGTTCACTGAAGAATGCTGTTGGTATTTTGATAGGAATTGAATTGAATCTATAGATTGCTTTAGGCAGGATGGCCATTTTGACAATATTAATTCTTCCTATCCATGAGCATGGGACGTGTTTCCATTTATTGGTATCTTCTATAATTTCTCTTAAGAGTGTCTTGTAGTTTCCAGGGTATAGGTGTTTCACTTCCTTGGTTAGGTTTATTCCTTGGTATTTTATTATTTTTGATGCAAATTGTGAATGGAATTGCTTTCCTGATTTCTCTCTCTGTTAGTTTATTTTTGGTGCGTAGGAATGCCAGATTTCTGTGTATTAATTTTGTATCCTGCAACTTCGCTGAATTCAGATATTAGATCTAGTAGTTTTGGAGTGGATTCCTTAGGGTTTTTTTCTATGTACAATATCATATCATCTGAACACAGGGACAGTTTAACTTCCTTGCCAATCTGGATGCCTTTTATTTATTTGTGTTGTCTGATTGCCATGGCTAGGACCTCCTGTACTATGTTGAATATAAGTGGGGAAAGTGGGCATCCTTGTCTTATTCCCAATCTTAAAGGAAAAGCTTTCAGCTTCTCACTGTTAAGTATGATATTTGCTGTGGATTTGCCATATATGGCCTTTATTATGTTGAGGTACTTGCCCTTTATACCCATTTTGTTGAGAGTTTTTATCATGAATGGGTGTTAAATTTTGTTAAATGCTTTTTCAGCATCTATGGAGATGGTCATGTGGGTTTTGTCCTTCTTTTTGTGGATGTGGTGGGTGATGTTGATGGATTCTCGAATGTTGTACCATCCTTGCATCTAAATACTACTTGATCATTACGGATGACCTTTTGGATGTATTTTTCAATTTGGTTTGCTAATATTTTGTTGAGTATTTTTGCATCTATTTTCATCAGGGATATTGGTCTGCAATTTTCTTTTTTTGTGGTGTCTTTGCCTGATTTTGATATTACAGTGATGCTGACCTCATAGAATGTGTTTGGGAGTATTCCCTCTTCTTCTACTCTTTGGAAAACTTTAAGGAGAATGGGTATTAGGTCTTCAGTAAATGTTTGATAGAATTCAGCAGTGAAACCATCTGGTCCAGGGGTGTTGTTGTTAGGTAGTTTTTTGATTACCAGTTTGATTTCATTGCTGGTAATTGGTCTGTTCAGATTTTCTGTGTCTTCCTGGGTCAGTCTTGGAAGGTTGTATTTTTCTAGAAAGTTATCCATTTCTTCTAGGTTATCCAGTTTGTTAGCATATAGATTTTCATAGTATTCTCTAACAATTCTTTGTATTTCTGTGGGGTCTGTCATGATTTTTCCTTTCTGGTTTCTGATTCTGTTGATGTGTGTAGATTCTCTTTTTCTCTTAATAATTCTGGCTAGGGGTTTATCTATTTTGTTTATTTTCTCAAAGAACCAGCTCTTGGTTCATTGATTTTTCTATTGTTTTAGTCTTCTCAATTTTATTTATTTCTTCTCTGATCTTTATTATGTCCCTCCTTCTGCTGACTTTGGGCCTCATTTTTTCTTCCTTTTCCAGTTTCAATAATTGTGACTTTAGACTATTCATTTGGGATTGTTCTTCCTTCTTTAAATAGGCCTGGATTGCTATATACTTACCTCTGAGAACTGCCTTTGCTGCATCCCACAGAAGTTTGGGCTCTGTGCTGTTGTTGTCATTTGTCTCCATATATTGCTTGATCTCTGTTTTAATTTGGTCATTGATCCATTCATTATTTAGGAGCATGTTGTTATGCTTCCATGTGTTTGTGAGCCTTTTTGTTTCATTTGAGTCTTTCTCAGGTATACTTATAATTTTGTTTGAACCAGGTTCCTTTGACGTTTCATAATTTTGTTTCTGGTGCCCTCTAGTGCCCAGAAGCTCTACTCTCTGGAGCTGCTCAGCCCATGGAGGAATATTGGGTGTCACAGGGGAACGGTGTTGTTGCTAGGGGGAGGAAAGAGCTGTTTACTGCTTCCCGGCTGCTATGCCTGTCTCCACTGCCAGAACCAGTGGGCTGAACACACAGGTGTAAGCCTCTATGCTTTGTGTTTGTAGCTGCCATAGGCAGGGATTCCCTTTGGCTGGCCTGATGCCAGGGCAGAGGTTGCCAGTGTGCACACTTGAGCCAGGTGCAGGCTAGCCTGGAGGAAGACACAGCAGGCTGCGTATCATGGTGGGGGGCCTTGGAGCTGCAAAGCGAGCCAGGGGGATGGAGCCTCTGAAGATCATTTAAGCTCCCAACCTTCTGGGCAGAGTGCACCCAGACAATTTTGTCTACCTGTCCTTTCTTCTGAACAGTAAGCTCCTTGCAATCCTTGCCCCTTTAGGAGCCCTCTCACTTTTAGGAAGTCTCTCAGACTGCCCACCCAGATCAGCCAGATATGAATCCCTGTTTTCCACAAGCAGCTGGAATCTCCCTCTCTCCAGGAATTCCACCTGTCTTAGCTTTCCAACTCCTCTAAATCACCAGAGAACCATGCAATGTAGGTTCATGCTCCCAGTGCATTTCTCCAGGGCTGGGTGTTCAGCAGTCCCAGGCTTCCACTCCCTCTCCACTCTGTTTCTCTTCCTCCCATCGGTGAGCTGGGGTTTGGGAAAGGCTTGGGTCCCACTGGGTCACAGCTTTGGTACATTACCTTGTTCCATGAAGTCTTCTCTTTTCTCCAGGTGTAAGCAGTCTGTGGAAGCCTTCTTTCCTGTTGATCTTTCAGGATTTGTTGTATTAATTATATTTTCATATTATATGTAGTTTTAGGAGGAAGTCTCTGTCTCACCTCTCATACTGCCATCTTTCTACAGGCTTATGATTATAAGATAAATAAGTACTATGGATATAATGTACAACATAATGACTATAGTTAACACTGCTGCATGTGATATTTGAAAGTTAAAAGAGTAGATCCTAAGAATTCTCATTGCAAGGAAAAAATTGTTTCATTTTTCTTTCTTTTTTTGTATCTATATGAGTTGATAAATAATAACTTATTGTGGTAATCATTTCACAGCATTTATAAGGAAAATCATTATGTTGTACACCTTAAACTTCTACAGTGCTAAAAGTCCTAAACCCGGTGTGACTGTTCTCAATGCCATGTATTATGGCACCCTGCTCTGGCCTTCCTCTATTCATGCACCTTGCACAAGTTCAAGGTAACTCCAGGGAAGAGAACCAATTGCTGGGAGATGGAGTCAATAAAGTCAGACTGGAAGCAGCAGGGAGAAAAATTTGAATCTGAACTGGAAAGTGTAAAGTGAAGTAGGACTTAAGCAGAGAGAAAAGATTTACTAATATATGCAATCCCAGAATGATTTCTATTTGATAATTTCCAATCCAGAGAAAAGCTTTGCTTTCCTGAACCTCCCAAAAATGAACTCAAATAAACCCATATCATTGATATCCAAAATATATAAAGAGCCCATGCACCTCAACAAAAAAGCAAATCCAATAAAAAAAATGGGCAGAGGAGCTGAATAGACAGTTCTGCAAAGAAGAAATTCAGATGACCAACAGACACATGAAAAGATGCTCCACATCACTAGTCATCAGAGAAATTCAAATTAAAATCACAATGAGATATCACCTTACACCAGTAAGGATCACCACCATCCAAAAGACAGACAACAACAAATGTTGGCGAGGTTGTGGAAAAGGGGGAACCCTCCTACACTGCTGGTAGGAATGTAAATTAGTTCAACCATTGTGGAAAGCAGTATGGAGATTCCTCAAAAAGCTCAAAATAGAAATACCATTTGACCCAGGAATTCTACTTCTAGAATTTACCCTAATAATACTGCAGCCCAGTTTGAAAAAGATAGATGCACCCCTATGTTTATCACAGCACTATTTACAATAGCCAAGAAGTGGAAACAACCTAAGTGTCCATCAGTAGATGAATGGATAAAGAAGTGGTACATAGACACAATGGAATATTATTCAGCCATAAGAAGAAAACAAATCCTACCATTTGCAACAACATGGATGGAGTTGGAGGATAGTATGCTCAGTGAAATAAGCCAGGCAGAGAAAGACAAGTACCAAATGATTTGACTCATAAGTGGAGTATAAGAACAAAGAAAAAAACTGAAGAAACAAAACAGCAGCATAATCACAGAACCCAAGAATGGACTAACAGTTACCAAAGGGAAAGGGAATGGAGAGGATGGGTGGGAAGGTAGGTATAAGGGAGTTGAAAAGAAAGGGGCATTACGAATAGCATGTATAATGTGGGGGGGGGGCACGGGGAGGGCTGTGCAACACAGAGAAGACAAGTAGTGATTCTGCAGCATCTTGCTGCACTGATGGACAGTGACTGTAATGGGGTTTGTGGGGGGGACTTTGTGAAGTGTGGGGTTTAGTAAACATAACGTTCCTCATGTAATTGTAGATTAATGATACCAAAAAAAAGTGAAATTTAAAAAATAAATAAATAAACAAAACAATAATAAATAAACCCATATCCTACAAGAGTCTTCAAACACTCTCCTCCTGAGATGCCCTTAGTTTCTCTATAGTGTGTATTCTCCTTTGCTGCAAGTAATATATCTAATTTGTTCAACCACAGTTGTGTTTCTGATTGTCTCTTGTTAGAGCTAGATCCAAAATGAAGGACCCACCTAGATTTAAATATATAACCAGGGCTCTTGACTCAGTAATGTGCACATCTGAGATTCCTTGATTCTTCCTGTTCAATATGCCATGCCACTCATGGTTCCGAGGTAGTTTGCCCTGAATTGAGCTCTGATATTTCTTAAAGTCTTCAGTATTGTTTCTTTTTTTCAATAGAAATAATATCCATAGACATATTTTGAGTATCTGATATGATTAATGCTGAATTTTTATTGCTCCTATAGTTTGCCTATTTCTCCTGTAACTTGAGTGCTATTTGTATATAAGGGGAGAAATCTATATGGAGTAGGAGGGCATAGGCCAGAGAAGCCCATTCTCAAGTAATTTCCTGGGCCTAATTAGGTCTTAAGATACTTCATACTAGCATTCTTTTGATAAATATCTAGAGTCATAATTTCAAAATCTTGTATGGAAGTCTTCCTATTTTCTTTGTGTTTCTAAGAAAATTCATTGAGATGTCTCTTAAATCAAGAGATTGTCCAGTTTCTGACTGGTGATGATTGGCCACTGGCCAAGTACCGGAGAGAGAAAATTACACAAGCAGCATCTTAAAATATTTAAGACTTCTCATGAGGCCTTGCCAACTTAAAACTATGCCTCACTCAGGCTAAACATTTCTGCCTTTCATATGTTATCATTAAAATGCTAACTGGCATTATCTCTCTAACTGTAACAATTTCACCAGGGAAAACTTGAAATTTCAATGGCTACTTTGGAGAGCTTTTAACATAAACAAGATTTGAGTGGTAACAACAAAAAGCAAAAAAAGTTTCATGAGGAGAATGTTTAACTAAAATAGACATAATTTTGTTTAACATCCTAGGATACCTTCTTTCTTTTGGTTCCACATTTTGGAAATTAATGAGTGCTACCTTTAAAATTACATGATTTGCTTAAAATTCACAAATGTCGACATTGGGTGTATGTCTTTTTCTTTTTGTGGGTATATATGTCAAAATCTGTTTTTTTACATCTAATCATTTTTCCCTCTCCTTGCAGAGAGAACATACTTATCCTTCATAGTAATGATTTCCTATTGGTCTGAAGCTGGTCTCTTCTAAATTTCCCCCCTCTTATAAAAATGTAAAGATCACTTGATCAAAAAATAATTCAGTTGTTTTTTTCATGCACTCTGGGAATATCTAGTCTTGAGAAACAGTCAAATAATCTGAGAAATTATTAAGCTGTTTCTTTTAGTGAACACTGACAATTATGTTTATGTAATAGCCCTTGTAATTATAGCTACAAGAAAGTAAGAAGAGGCTTTAGTTTCAAGGTAAAAGAATTTTGGAATGTTCTGGGATGTTAAAAATTAGTCTACCATATAAAAATAATGTTAGCACAATATTTTGGCTTTTAGAAGATCAGGTTAAATTTATAATACAAATTTCCTATAATTCTTACATTGGGATTATGAGTTAAATATTAATGTTATGATATAAACTCAATGTTAAAGTTTTATTGTTTAAATGGGTTTTATATTTCCATAATTTATTTAAAAATTTAAAATACAAGTATATAATTGAATTCAACTAAATTAACTGATAATGATGCCCTTTTAAAAGGTTTCATTTTATGAAAATATTACAAAGATATAATCATAATCATTTAATGTGTTAGCTAATTTTTAGTATCTAGAATCTTAATTAATTTTAGAAATCTAAACTGAAGTTAATAAACACTTGAATACCTGTATAGTTTCCAAATTTAATAAGGATATTAATCACAGACCACAAAATTAATTTTAATTTGTACTTATTAAAATGACAATACATTAATAAAAATTAAAATGCTTTAGATGCCAGCCTGTGTGTGTATGTGTATAGTTATTATAACTTACTCAAAATTGTTAACATGACATGAACTATATCTTTAATATAAAGTTAGTTATACTAGGTACAATACTATATATATATACTAGGTACAATATATATACTAGGTACAATAATTTCTGAGAAATACAAGCATGCACAATATAATGGATATGTTTCCATGTTTGTTTATTTAAAATTTGCTATAGTGCATTCAGGTTCTAAATTTAACATGCTGTATGTTTGTATATTATTTTATTTAATAAACTAATAAGTTAATACTATTTCAAAGCTATAGTTAAAAGCTTTAAATTATTTTTTGTAAATTTTTTCTCAGAAAAATGAATGATTTATTCTTTATAAATCAGTTCCAATTATCTATTTGTCCTGATGCAGACTCTTCATTCTAAAAATTAAATGATTAAACTTTGTATGCTAACATGTATACATTGTGCATAACTGAAATTAACAAAAAATGTGTTTGCTCAAATGAAATTAACATTTTAGTCATGTGGACAGGTGTTCTCAGTATCTTAACACAGAATACATTAAGATATATATTATTGGTAATGTTTTTTATACACTACAACATACAGATTTATTTTACTTCTCTTTATTCCATACACCCTCTATGGCTCATAGCTTGGCATTTAACAGGTTCAAATAACATCTTTACTAGAGGTGTTACTTTTTTTTTTCTTATTTCACCTCTTTATTTTAAATTAATTAATTTTTTTTTTGAGAGGACATCTCTCATATTTATTGATCAGATGGTTGTTAACAACAATAAAATTCTGTATAGGGGACTCAGTGCACAATCAATAATCAACCCCAAGCCTAATTCTCAACAGTCTCCAATCTTTTAAAGCATAACAAACAAGTTCTTACATGGTGAACAAGTTCTTACATAGTGAATAAGTTCTTACATGGTGAACAGTGCAAGGGCAGTCATATCACAGAAACTTTTGGTTTTGATCACGCATCATGAACTATAAACAATCAGGTCAAATATGAATATTCGTTTGATTTTTATAATTGATTTATATGTGAATCCCACATTTCTCCCTTATTATTATTATTATTATTATTATTTTAAATAAAATGCTGAAGTGGTAGGTAGATGCAAGATAAAGGTAGAAAACATAGTTTAGTGCTGTAAGAGGGCAAATGTAGATGATCAGGTGTGTGCCTATAGACTAAGTATTAATCCAAGCTAGACAAGGGCAACAAAACATCCACGGATGCAGAAGATTTCTCTCAAAACAGGGGGGGTGAGGTTCTAAGCCTCACCTCTGTTGATCCCCAATTTCTCACCTGATGACGCCCCTGCAACTGTGCCTGTCTTAGGTTGTTCCTCCCTTGAGGAATCTTACCCGTCTCTGGCTAACCAGTCATCTTCCAGGGCCATACAGGGAAATGTAAAGTTGGTAAGTGAGAGAGAAGCAATATTGTTTGAAAAGGTTAGCTTTTTACTTCTTTGCAGATTTATGCCCTGTGGCTTCTATGCCCAGCATTTGTCTTGAGGTATCTTTACCACTTGGAAGAATTATGATACTCGGTAATTTCGATATGAGGCACGAATTCTACTTAAGGGTTGTAATTAGGAAGGAAGAAGAAAAGCTATAGAAGTAGCAGACGGAAGAAAAAATGGGAAGATTGATTATTTCTTTGACAAATCTTCTTGTAGTGTAACATAAGCATGTATAGGTTTTAAACTACTAATTAAATTGCGTGCACACATTAACATAATAGAAATACAGCTACATAACCAAAGCAGACCTACAATTACCAGCCATATTATTTTTTGTAAATTTATATATGTATATGCCCAATACATAGACATAAAATTGTATTAATAAACTTTAACTTATTGCAATCATTATGTGAATAATGTACCAACCCTGTAAAATTATAATTTGGGCCTTTTCTTGTAGAATAACTAAATTATCTTATGCAAAGTTTGGTAGATTCCTTTTGTCATCAAATGATTTTATTAATTCAGTGTTTTTGAATTATCTTAAATGAGTTTGTAAAAAATCCCTTACTTAAAAGTAGTTCCTAATAATCATCATTGTTTATTGTGATGTGTTTTTCCATTTCTGATTGAGACTATTTATTGTCTTCAGATACTTATGACGTATACCTGTCTCCTTTACTAATTATTCATGCTTTCTTTCTTTTGGCTGGTCTCAAATTAAGAATATAAATTGGATAGAATGTCTTTTATGCATAATTATCTTTGGTTTTGCTAAAATGTCTATTGGGTAACACAAAGATTTATTTCTTCACCCTGTAAAATAAAGGACAATAAAAGTAAATAGGTCTAAGATAATGTCAGCGGAATGGTAGAGTAAGCAACTCTAAAGACCCATCTCTGCACAGAGACTCTGAAGAACAAGAAGATGTCAGAAACACATTTCTCTGAACACTAGAAAACAGTCAGAGGTTTACAGCCACCAATCAAATACTGAATAAAACACTAGTTCATAGTATCAGAAGGTGCAAACCAGACCTTACTCACAAATTATTATGTTTGTTCTAAACTACTGGAGGCTATCTGAAGGACTGAAGAAATGTGTTTATTTCTGTTTCACCAAACTCCAATTAACTTACTGTACAGGTGGCCACTTCTTGAGAGCACTGTAAGATGAATAAAAATCTTGCACTGATATGGGGCAAAAGATTATGGTTGAGACATGCAACAGACAACCTAAAGCCTGAGAGAAAAATCTGGGTAAAGAGGTTCTTTGGGAAATTATAGAGTATTCCAAAGTATTTGTGTACTGAGGAACTTAGAAAATTATGCATTTACCAAGGAAGGATGCATGTTCAGAAAAAAACTGAGAAGACACTAAGCCTTCAATATTGGCTGATCTCTAGCCTCAGTGCAAAAGCATGAAGTGAAGACTAAGGTAGAGTTGTAAATTAATGTGAAAAGTGTTAAAAGAGTATGATAGCATAGCAAATTCAAAAAGGATTTTTTTGTTTTCAACTCTTGGAGTTCCACAAAATATCTGCCAAAACACTAGTTGAACATAAGCTAAATGAATAGACACCTCTAAAACACATATTCCTTGATTAAGCAAGGAGTGCAGTTTATGCAGGAATAATTTGAAAAAAAACTTCTTAAACAAATGGATGATGGAGCATTTAAAGATCAAGAGGAGCAAACCCAAAAGAAGAAAATTAATCTAATTTCCAGAGGCACCACATTATAATGTTCAAATATCCAGTTTTCAACAATGACAAGATACACTATGAAGTAGGGAAATATGGCCCATTCACAGAAAAAAACAATTAACAGAAAGTGTCCCTGAGGAAACTCAGACATTCTATACTAGAAGAGGAGTTTAAATCAACTGTCTTAAATATGCTCAAAGAACTATAAGACATCATGGAAATCAATAAAATTATTTATGAACAAAATTACAATATCGATAGACAGAAATTATCTTAAAAAAGCAAATAGAAATCTGGAGATGAGAAGTACAATAAAGGAAATTATAAAATTCACTAAAGAGAATCAATAGCATATTTGAATAGACAGAATAATTAGTGAACTTGAAGACTGACAATTAAAATTAGTCTGAGAAGCAAAACTTTTTTATATGAAGAAAAGTTAACAAGTCTAAGGACTTGTGGCATATTACCAAGTGGAACATCATGCACATTATGACAGTTCCAGAAGAAGAGAAAAATAAAGGTGTAGAAACAATATTTGGAGACATAATCACCTAAATCTTTGCAAATAAGATGACATAAATCAATCTAGACATCCAAAAATCTCAAACAGTTAAACAGCAAACAATATTATAATAAAACTGTTGAAATTCAATGACGAAGAGAGAATCTTGAGTGATGTCATCAAGATGATGGATTAGGAAACTCCAGGTCCTATTCCCACACAGAAACATCAAACAACTACAGATGGACCAAACTTTATAGGAGCTCTGGAAAGTAGTCAAAGATCTGTAGCAACCAAGTGAATATCCAAAGAAGCAAAGCCACATTCTAAACAGTAGGAAATTCCATGCAATTTTTACTGGTCCTTGACTCACACCCTCTCCAGTGTGGCTTGGTGCAGTTGGAAAGAAGCAACCCAATTCCTGTTTCCTTTCCTTGGAATGGAAGCAGCAGAGTGGAACTTGTTTGAAATTGTGTGTCCTGTCAGTGGGAAGCCTGAGAGACTGGTTTCTGTCTTGCCTGACTCAAAGATCAGATACAGAATGGTGGAATAGTCTGGATCTAAGACTAGTGTAAATTATGGATGGAAGGAAGTAATGGATACCATGGCACATGATAACTGTGACAGACTGAAGATCTATGAACACATAAGGACAAGAGATTATGGATAGAGAGGTAAAATAGAACATCAAAGGCCCTGAGAAGCAGTTTGGATAAGAATGATGAATGTTAGGGAAATTAATAAATTAAAAAGAAGCTGGGGAAAATCAACACACACACACACACACACACACACACACACACAGGCTCAGAAAAGACATATGACCTATAAAGAACTGAGCAGTTAAGCTTTCACCCCAGTCTAATTAGAAGCCAGTTAATTAGTAAAGGTCTTCCACATAAGTCTTCAATGACTGGGAGAGATGGTTATTTTTTAATCAGTTTTAAACAAAGAATTTCATATGATATACAATGAAACAGAGATAGGACCCATTTAAGTAACAAAATTAATTTACAGACACAGTTCATGAAGGAATGCATGCATTGAACTTATTAGGCAAAACTTCAAATATCTTTCAAAACTCTCTTAAATAAGATCAAAGAGATGAAGGAAAACATGAAGAATGAAAGGAAATAAAAAATATGTAAGAGTAAAATGAGAATACCAATGAAGCAAAATTATTTTTACAAAACAGATATTCTAGAGCTGTAAAATATAATAACAATTGAAAAATTCATTAGAGGTTCCACAGCAGACTAAGTGGTCAGAAGAAATAATCAGCACACCTAAGCCAGGACATTTGAAATTACTGAGTCAGGAGAAAAAAGGAGAGAATAAAAGTGATCAAAGAATAAGGGACTTATGTGGGCACAATAAGTAAACCAATATATATACTATGGTATCCCAGAAGGAGGAGAGAGAGAAAGGGACAAATTATGTCTGAAGAAATAATGACTGAAAACTTCTCCAATTTAGAAAGGACATAGATATATACAAATCAAAGAGGCTCAAGAAACTCTTAGATAAACTAAAAGATACCCACAAGATCCATTATAATCAAACACAAAAGTCAGACTCCTCTTTTTCAAGAGAATCTTGAAACCAGCAAGCAATTCATCATATAAAAGTGACTGCCAATAAGAATATCTTTGGGTTTTTCAGCAGAAAACTTGGAGGACAGAAGGCAGTGAGATGGTATATTTCAAGCACTATAAGGAGATAAAACCTGTAAACTGAGAATTCTATATCTGTCAAAAATGTCCTTCAAAAATAATGGTGAAATTAAGACATTCCCGGACAAAAGCTGAGGAAGTTCCTTACTACTAGACATACTTTATAAGAAGTGTTAAAGGGAGTCTTTCAAGTTAAAATGCAAGGACAGTACACAGTAACTCAAAGACATACAAAAATATAAAGTTTTCCCATAAAGATAAATATATAGACAATATTTTAAAAAGCATAATTTAAATTTTGGTTTAGATCTCCATTTTTATATTACAAAGGATTTAAGAGACATTAATAAAAAGTAAGTCTATGTTAATGGGTACACAGTTTAAAAGATATAATGTGTGACATCAGTAACATAGTAAGGGGGGCTGTAAAGGAGTAGTTTTTGTATGTGATAAAATTAAATTGTCATCAATTTGAGGTATATATTATGAAGCATATACAAAGAACTATACTCCACAAACAAGTGAGATTTATCCTAGGAACACAAAGGTAGTTCAACATAAAATAAATCAATGCAATACATATTACTTGCATGAAGGAAAAAAAGGATATGTGATTATCACAACTGATTCAGGAGAAGTTATAAATTTAGAATGTTATATGTAACTCCATGGTAACCACAAAGAAATATTGAAAGCATAAAAAAAGGAAATGAGAAGAGAATAAAAATGTGTCACTATAAAAAAATCAACTAACCATAAAAGAAGGGAATAACGGAGGAAGTGAATGACCAAAAACTAATAGATATACACATAACAAATAAAAAAACAGCAAAATTAAGTGCTTCCCTATCACAAATGACTTTGAATATAAAAGGATTAGGCACCTCAGTCCAAAGGCCTAGACTGGCCAAATGGATTAGAAATAAACAAAAGAGGATACAAATATAGACTTTCAACAAGAAATTCAATAAGAGCTAAAGGAATGCATAGGCTGAAAATGAAAAGATTGAAAAAGATGCCCCATGCAACTATTAACCAGAAGTGTTACTATACTGATATCAGACAAAATAGACTCTATGGCAAAAGTGTTAAAAGAAAGGACACTATATAATGATAAAGTGTCAATTTGCCAACAAGATATAGCATTTATAAACATCAGAATTCCAAAATATGTGAAACAAACATTGACAGAATAAAAGGGATAAATAGCCAACTCTGAAATAATAGCAGGATATTTCAATATCCCATATTCAATAATGGATAGAACAATCAGAGAGCATATCAATAAGGGAAAGGAAGAAAGGAGAAATACTCTAGAACAAATGGACATAACAGACATATACAGAACTCCTTACCCAATAATAACTGAATAGACATTCTTAAGTGAACCTGGAGTATTCTCCAGGATAGAAAATCTATTACACTGCAAAACAAGTTCTACCAAATTGAAGACAACTGAAATAATATAACCTATCTTTTCAGATCACAATGAACAGAAATTAGAAATTAAACGCAGAAGGAAAACTAGGAAATTCACAAATGTGTGGATATTAAACAAGCATTCTTAAATAAGAAATGTGTCAAAAAATAAATCACAAGAGAAATTAGGAAATATCTTAAGACAAATGAAAATAAAAACCCAAGAGAATGAAACTTGTTTGATGTATAAAAGCAGTGTTATTTGGAAATTTATAGCTATAAATATTTACATTAAAAAAGAATAAATTTCACAAATCAACAAGTTAAGTATATAACTTAAGGAACTAGAAAAAAGGACAAAATAAGTCCAAAATTAGTATAAAGAAGGAAATAGTACAGATTAGAACAGATAAACAATTAAATAATAATGGAGAAATACAACAGAACCAAAACTGGCTTCTTTAAAAAGATCAACATAATTGAGAAAACTAGCTAGACTGATTAAGGAGAAAAAGGAAAAGTCAAGTTACTAAAATTAGAAATCATTCAGAGAACATAATTAGCAATTTTACAGAAACAAAGATAATTATAAGAGAATACTATGAACAATTTCAAACCAATTGGATAATCTAGATGAAATGGAAAAATTCCTCGAAGTACACAATATATAAAAAATAAATCATGAATAAATTTAAAATATGAATATAACTATAACTAGTAAAGAGATTGAATCAGTTATTAAAAATGTCCCAAGAAGAAATTGGGTGCAAAAGATGGTGGAGGAGAAAGGCAAGGCATAAACTTCCACCCATGTACACAGTAAGGAAGTAACTACAACAAATACCACAAACCCTGAAAAAGAACTGCTGACTGCAGAACAGAACATCTACACATGGTGAAGAAGAGAGGACCACAGTGAGAAAGTTAAGTGGCAGAGACACAATCATTTGGGACCCAAGACCTAGCCCATCCAAGCCCACAAGTGGGATGGAGAAGAACAGAGCAGGAATGGGATAAGTATTCAGGAATGCTGCACATCTTTCCCTGGAAATCTGCTCCAGGAACATGAGTCCACGTTGCATTGGGCTTCAGTAATTACTGGGCTGGACACCATGAAGAGCTGGAGCACTCTGTGAGGCTGAGACTCCTGTTGCTTGTGGAGAACAGTCACACTGAGTCAACCCTCTGAGAGCAAACACAGAGGAAGCAGTCTGAATGATTCATGAAGAGTAGAAAGTGTACCAGAGTGAGCTGTCTCATGAGGAGACACAGCAGATGAAGGGTGCTTCCACAACTTTTCCTCTGCCTGACTGGTTCGTGCTCATGAGAGCCAGCTCCAAACTCTTTATCTTCCTCTGTAGCACCACAGTTAAATGGAAGCACTTCCCTAACCACCTACCCTACACAGCCCTCTTGGCCAAGCAACAGTCAAGCATTGCTTCGTGAAAGGCAGAGGGAGGACACATTTTTGGCTTTCCCCGGCCTCATTCAGTTCAACTGGTGGGGCACTTGCAGGAGATAGCTCTAAACACACCATTTCCCTTACTGGAAGCTCAGTTCCACAAGGGAACTCCCCTGGGTACCTGCCCTGGCACAACACAGGCCACCATTGCTGACCAGTACACAGAGGGAAGCCAAATCCCCCCAAAAAACAGCAGAAGAACCTCAAGGCACACAAAAGGCACAAAGAGACAGGCTGTCAGCTTCTGCTGACAGATCAGCCACTACTGGAAGACAAGAAGAAAGGTGGCCATGCCCATAGCTCACCAACAGCAAATGTGGCTACACCACAAAGGAGAAACAGACACTGTTGAGCAAAGAGTCTTGAGCTTCTGGGCACAACAGGACTCCTTCACAAAACCATTACATTTCAGATCAGGAAGAATAGCTGATCTACTTAACATAAAGGGAGAAACAAAGAAACCCAGACAAAATGAGGAGGCAGAATATATACCAAGCAAAAGAACAAGATAAGACAAAAGAAAGATGGCTAAGTGAAATGGAGAGTAACAATCTCCTTGATAAAGATTTCAAAATAACAGTCATAAATGTGCTCATAGACCTTGGGAAGATAACTGATTATCTCAATGAGAATTTAAATAGAGACAGAAAATTTGAAAAAGAGCCAAACAGAGCTGAAGAATACAATACATAAAACATACAATGGAGGGGATGAATATTATACTGCTGGAAGTAGAGGAGAGAATTAATATGATGGAAGATAGAGAACAACAAAGCTGAGAAAAAGGAAGAAAAAATAATTTCTAAAAATGAGAAGATGCTGATCTGTGTGACAACTCCAAATGAAATAATATTCTCATAATAAGGGTCCCAGAAGAATAAGAGAGACACAACAGGGTAGAAAGTCTAATTTAAGAAATAATAGGTAAAAAATTCCCCAACCTGGGCAGGGAAATACACATATATGTCCTGGAAGCAGAGATAGAACCTAAAAAATGGAACCCTGGGATGATAACACCAAGACATATAGTAAATACAATGGCAAATATTAAAGAAAAAGAGAGAATCTTTAAAGAAGCAGAAGGGAGGCAGACATTTACCTATAAGGGAAACTCCACAAGCTATCAGCAGATTTATCAGCAGAAACTTTACAGTCCAGAAGGGAGTAGCATGACATATTTAGTTAATTGAAATGGAAGAATCTAAAACCAAAAATCCTCTACCTAGCAAGGTTATCACTCAGAATTGAAGGAGAGATTAAGAATTCCCAATCAATGAACCTTAAATGAATTTACCACCACTAAACTGTCCTTAAAGTGCATGTTAAAGAGACTTATATAGATGGAAGTGTTCTTAACACTAAAATTTTTAATCAGTGAAAAGAAACATACAGCAAAGTTAGTAGATAAATTACTAAGCAAGTATAAAGTAAAAGAAAAAGGAAAAGAAAGTAGTAAAACCAACTATACACAAAAGATCTACATTAGGATATTTTATAAATAAACTGAGGAAGAGGAAGAATAAAATGTAGTACCTTTAGATTGTGTTCAAAATAGATCAACTATCAACTTAATATAGACTCTCATGTATTTAGGAAACTATCTATGAACATTATAGTACCACAACCTAAAGACTAAAATAGATAAATGGAAAAAAAAAATAAATCCAAACATAACATTAAATAAAACCATCAAATAACAAGAGAAGTATATATAAGAGGAAGAAACGAAGAGAAAGGAATTATAAAAAATGACACAAAATGATTAATAAAATGACAATAATTACACACCTATCAATAATTACTTTAATGTAAATGCATTAAATGCAAAAATCAAAAGAGATAGGGTGGCAGATTGGATAAAGAAGCAAGACCCAACTATATGCTGCCTACAAGAGACTCACTTCAGACATAAAGACATACATAGACTAAAAGTAAAGGGATGGAAAAAGATATTACATATAAATAAAAGGGATAAAAAAATCAGGAGGCCAGTGTTATATCAGTCAAAACAGACTTCAAAACAAAGAAAGGAACAAGAGACAAAAAAGGACATTACATAATCATAAATGGATCAGGCCAGCAAGAGGATAAAACAATTGTAAATTGGGTGTAAATACACCCAACATAGGAGCACCTAAATACATAAAACAAATAGTAATTTGTCTAAAGGGGAAACAGCAATACAATCATATCAGGGGACTTTAACACCTCCATTTACATAAAATGACTGATAATCCAGACAGAAAATAAAGGAAACATAACCATTGAATGACATATTAGAACAGACAAACTTAACAGATATATACAGATATTTCCAGCCAAAAGAAGCGGGATACACATTCTTCTCATATGCACATGGAACATTCTCCAGAATGGATTGCATATAAGGACACAAAAGGAGCCTCAATAAATTAAAAAATTTGAAATTCTATCAAGCATATTTTCAGATCACAATGGTGTAACACTAGAAAACAATTAAATAAAGAAAACAATTACCACAAATACATGGAGGCTAAACACCTGCTTCTAAATAATTAACAGATCAATGAACAAATCAAGGAATAAATCAAGCAATATATGGAGAAAAAACAAAAATGAAAGAGATCAAAATATGTGGGATGTTGGAAAAGCAGTTTTAAGAGGGAATAACATAGCAAAACGGGACTACATCAAGCAACAAGAACATACAAAGAAGGTAAACTAACTAAAGAAACTAGGAAAAGAACAAATGAATCCTAAAGTTAGTAGAAGAATGGAAATAATAAAGACAAGAGCAGAAATAAATAAAATAGAGAAGAATAAAACAAAAGAAAAAATAATGAAACCAACATTAGGTTCTTTGAGAGAATAAAGAAAATAAACAAACTCATAGCCAGACTTATAAAGGGAAAGGATACAAATAAACAAAATTGGAAACGAAAAAGGAAAACTCACAGGGGATATTACAGAAATACAAAAAATTATTATAGAATTCTATGAGAAATCCTATGCCAATAAATTGGACAACCTAGAAGAAATGGAAAAATTACTAGAAAAGTACAACCTTCCAAGACTGACCCAAGAAGAAATGGAAATTCAGAACAGACCAACTACCATTAAAAGAAAAGAAGTGGTAATGAAAAAATTCCCAACAAACAAAATCCCAGGTGAGATGACTACACATATGAATTACACAAAACATTTAAAGAAGAGGTAATACTATCATTTAAAAAATATTCAAAAATGTAGAAGAGGAGGGAATAATTTGAAACTAATTCTATGAGCTCAGCATCATTCTAATAACAAAATAAGCAAAAGATGCTACAAAAAACACAAAATTATAGACAAATTCCCTGATGAACAAGAAGTAAAAAATCTCAACAAAATATTAGGAAAGAGAATTCAAAAATACATCAAAAGTTTCATCCATCACATTCAAATGGGATTCATTCCAAGGATGCAGATATAGTACAATATAAGTAAATCAATCAATGTGATACTACATTAACAAAAGGAAGTATAAAAATGATAATATCATCTCAATATAGGCTGAAAAAGCATTTGACAAAATTCAACATTCATCAATGATAAAAACTATCAAGAAACTGTGTACAGAGGGAAATTAGCTCAACAGAATAAAGGACCTGTGCAATAAACCCACAGCTAACATCATACTAAACGGTGAGAAGCTGAAAGCTTTTCCTCTAGGATCAAGAACAAGAAAAGGATGCCCATTCTCAACAATTTTTTTTTGAGAGGGCATCTCTCATATTTATTCATCAAATGGTTGTTAACAATAAAATTCTGTATAGGGGACCCAATGCACAATCAATAATTAACCCCAAGCCTAATTCTCAACAGTGTCCAATCTTCTGAAGCATAATGAACAAGTTCTTACATGGTGAACAAATTCTTACATAGTGAATAAGTTCTTACATGGTGAAGAGAGCAAGGGCAGGCACCACAGAAACTTTCAGTTTTGATCACACATTATGAACTATAAACAATCAGGTCAAATATGAATATTCATTTGATTTTTATACTTGATTTATATGTGAATCCCACATTTCTCCCTTATTATTATTATTATTTTAAATAAAATGCTGAAGTGGTAGGTAGATGCAAGATAAAGGTAGAAAACAGTTTAGTGCTGTAAGAGGGCAAATGTAGATGATCAGGTGTGTGCCTATAGACTAAGTATTAATCCAAGCTAGACAAGGGCAACAAAACATCCACAGATGCAGAAGATTTCTCTCAAAACAGGGGGGGTGAGGTTATAAGCCTCACCTCTGTTGATCCCCAATTTCTCACCTGATGGACCCCTGCAACTGTGCCTGTCTTAGGTTGTTCCTCCCTTGAGGAATCTTACCCATCTCTGGCTAACCAGTCATCTTCCAGGGCCATACAGGGAAATATAAAGTTGGTAAGTGAGAGAGAAGCAATATTGTTTGAAAAGGTTAGCTTTTTACTTCTTTGCAGATTTATGCCCTGTGGCTTCTATGCCCAGCATTTGTCTTGAGGTATCTTTACCACTTGGAAGAATGATGACACTCGGTAATTTCGATATGAGGCATGAATTCTACTGAAGGGTTGTAATTAGGAAGGAAGAAGAAAAGCTATAGAAGTAGCAGACGGAAGAAAACATGAGAAGATTATTTCTTTGACATATATTCTTGTAGAGTGACAAAAGCATGTATAGGTTTTAAACTACTAATTAAATTGCGTGCACACATTAACATAATAGGAATACAGCTACATAACCAAAGCAGACCTACAATTATTAGCCATCTCCAGTGAAACCAAAAAAACCAGTTAGGCACTCTAGGCATTTGTGAAAACTTATCAATGATATGATGGACATTGTCTAACTGAATTTGAATAGTTTGAGAAAAATCAGACAAATTAAAACAACACATTCCTGGGAACTGTTCACATCCCATATGATCTTTTAACAGTAGATAGTCTATAGTCGCAAGATTTTGGAGCGCTGTGACTTGCACTTCTTCTAATTCTTGGTTGAGTTCCAACAGTATAGATCCAGTCAAATTTGTTGTTTTACTGTATGCACAGGCCAGCTTAGATATCACCTTCTTCATTCCAATGGCAAGTCCAGGAACCAGTGGGATGAATGCAGCTACAACTGCAACAGCGCCAGGATCTTTGTTGAAGTTTTTTGATGATCATCTTCTGGAATGACTTTTCCAGAGGATGTTGATGTTGGAAGTTCTTCTTCATATCGTATCTTAATTCATTTTCTGTGTACCCAAATTAGGCTTTGATCCTCTGTATAAAAACAAACAAATCCTTTGCCCACACTTTGATATGCCATTTAAACCATTGTGAAGAACTTATTGGAGATCACCACACAGGAACTGCTTTTTTTTTTAAGAGAAAGTAATATTATCAGAAAAATGTATTTCCATAGCTGATCATCTGACACCCTTTAAATGATCAAAACTAAGGATATTTAAAGCATGCATTAATCATTGATTTACAGTTAGTTTTATCCTATCAGGGAGTAATCACCCTTTTCTTTCTTTTTTTTTGTTATCATTAATCTACAATTACATGAAGAATATTATGTTTACTAGGCTCTCCCCTATACCAGGTCTCCATGACAAACCCCTTTACAGTCACTGTCCATCAGCATAGCAAAATGTTGTAGAATCACTACTTGTCTTCTTTGTGTTGTACAGCACTCCCTTTTCTCCCATGCACCCATTATGCATGCTAATCATTATACCCCCTTTCTTCTTCCTCCCTCTTATCCCTCCCTAACCACCCATCCTCCCCACTTCCTTTCCCTTTGGTACCTGTTAGTCCATTATTGGGTTCTGTGATTCTGCTGCTGTTTATTCCTTCAGTTTTTCCTTTGTTTTTTACTCCACAGATGAGTGAAATCATTTGGTACTTGTCTTTCCCCGCCTGGCTTATTTCACTGAGCATAACTCCCTCTAGCTCCATCCACGTTATTGCAAATGGTAGGATTTGTTTTCTTCTTATGGCTGAGTAATATTAAATTGTGTATATGTACCACATCTTCTTTATCCATTCATCTACTGATGGACATTTAGGTTGCTTCAAATTCTTGGCTATTGTAAATAGTGCTGCAATAAATATAGGGGAGCATCTGTCTTTTTCAAACTTGATTGCTGTGTTCTTAGGGTAAATTCCTAGGAGTGGAACTCTTGGGTGGGTGAAATGGTAAGTCTATTTTGAGCATTTTGAGGAAACTCCATACTGCTTTCCACAATGGTTGAACTAATTTACATTCCCACCTGCAGTGTAGGATGGTTCGCCTTTCTTCACAACCTCACCAACATTTGTTGTTGTTTGTCTTCTGGATGGTAGTGATCCTTACTGGTGTGAGGTGATACATCATCATGGTTTTCATTTGCATTTCTCTGATAATTAGTGATGAGGAGCACCTTTTCATGTGTCTGTTGGCCATCTGTATTTCTTTTTTGGAGAACTTTCTGTTCAGTTCCTCTGCCCATTTTCTAATTGGATTATTTGTTTTTTGATTGTTGAGGAGTGTGAGCTCTTTATATATAATTTTGGACGTCAAGCCTTTATCGGATCTGTCATTTACAAATATATTCTCCCATACTATAGGGCTCCTTTTTGTTCTATTGATGAAGTCTTTTGCTGTACAAAACCTTTTCAGCTTAATATAGTTCCACTTGATCATTTTTGCTGTTGTTTTCATTGGGCGGGGAGATATGTTCAAGAGGTCACTCATGTTTATGTCTAAGAGGTTTTTGCCTATTTTTTTTAAGAGTTTTATGGTTTCAAGACTTACATTCAGGTCTTTGATCCATTTTGAATTTAATTTTGTGTATGGGGTTAGACAATGGTCCAGTTTGATTCTCCTACATGTAGCTGTCCAGTGTTGCCACACCATCTGTTGAAGAGACTTGTCATTTCACCATTGTATGTCCACGGCTCCTTTATCAAATATTAATTGACCATATATGTTTGGGTTAATGTCTGGAGTCTCTAGTCTGTTCCACTGGTCTGTGGCTCTGTTCTTGTACCAGTACCAAATTGTCTTGATTACTATGGCTTTGTAGTAGAGCTTGAAGTTGGGGAGAGAGATCCCCCCCCCATTTTATTCTTTCTTCTCAGGATTGCTTTGGCTATTCGGGGTCTTTGGTGTTTCCATATGAATTTTTGAATTATTTGTTCCAGTTCGTTGAAGAATGTTGCTGGTAATTTGATAGGGATTGCATCAAATCTGTATATTGCTTTGGGCAGGATGGCCATTTTAACGATATTAATTCTTCCTAGCCACGGGCATGGGATGAGTTTCCATTTGTTAGTGTCCCCTTTAATTTCTCTTAAGAGTGACTTGCAGTTTTCAGAGTATAGGACTTTCACTTCTTTGGTTAGGTTTATTCCTAGGTATTTTATTCTTTTTGATGCATTTGTGAATGGAGTTGTTTTCCTGATTTATTTTTCTATTGGTTCATTGTTAGTATATAGGAAAGCCACAGATTTCTGTGTGTTAATTTTGTATCTTGCAACTTTGCTGTATTCCGATATCAGTTCTAGTACTTTTGGGGTGGAGTCTTTGGGGTTTTTTTATGTACAATATCATGTCATCTGTGAATAGTGACAGTTTAACTTCTTTACTAACCTGGATTCCTTGTATTTCTTTGTTTTGTATGATTGCCGTGGGTCGGACCTCCAGTACTATGTTAAATAACAGTGGGTAGGAGAGGGGCGGAGCAAATATGGCAGTGTGAGTAGGACAGAGGGAATCTCCTCCCAAAATCATATATATTTTTGTAAATACAACAAATACAACTAATCATAAAAGAGAGACCAGAAGACAGAGGACAACAGCGAGACTACATCCACACATGCGAGAGCCCAGCGCCTGGTGAAAGGGGTAAGATAAAAGCTCGAGCCCAGCAGGACCCGAGTGCTACGCTCCGCAGCTCCCGGCAGGAGGAGAGGAGTCGGATCGGGGAGGGAGAGGGAGCCCAGGACTGCTAAACACCCAGCCCAATCCATCCACACCAGAGCGCAGACACAGTGCATGCATGGAGGGCTGGAAACTAGGGAAACAGGGCAGCAAGACCTATGAGTTGGTCCAGAAGCTGATGCCCCTGTGACAAAGAAAATCGAGTGCTTTTTGAATGTCTTAAAGGGACAAGGATGCAAGAGCTGGACGGAAACACCCCAGGTCACAGTACAGCAGCTGGAAACTCCAGGGAAACCCAGGCGCACTAACCCCCTGGGCAACAGCTCTGAGACCCCTCATGGAGGTAAATAGCCAAACAGCCATCCGACAATTAACCCTCTGGGGCGCAGTCATAGGAGAGAAGCAGCCTGAGCCTGGCCACGCCCTCAGCAAGGGAGCTTCCTCCACACTGGTCGGGCAAGACACAAAGACCCAGACTACACGCAATTGCCTAAGACAAGCCACTAAGGGTCGCAGTTGTCCCAGTAAAGAATGGCCAGTAGCAAGTGGAAAGTTTGGCTCTCCCAGGTGACAGTCAATAGTACCTATCAACATGAAATAGCAAAAAAATTTGATCCAGACAAGACTAACCCAGACAGCTTCAGCATCTGCTACATCTTCCCCTGAGAAGGAACCTGGGGAGATAGATTTAACAAGTCTTCCTGAAAAAGAATTCAAAACAAAACTCATAACCATGCTGATGGACTTGCAGAGAAATATGCAAGAACGAAGGAGGGAGAATACAGAAATAAAACAAGCTCTGGAAGGACTTCAAAACAGAATGGGCAAGATGCAAGAGACCATTAATGGACTAGAAAACAGAGAACAGGAACACAGAGAAGCTGATGCAGAGAGAGATAAAAGGATCTTCAGGAATGAAAGAATTCTAAGAGAGCTGAGTGACCAATCGAAATGGAACAATATCCGCATTATAGGGGTACCAGAAGAAGAGAGAGAAAAAGGGATAGAAAGTATTTTTGAGGAAATAATTGCTGAAAACTTCCCAAAACAAGGGGAGGAAATGGCCTCTCAGACCACGGAGGTACACAGAACTCCCATGACAAGGGATCCAAGAAGGGCAACACCAAGACACATAATAATTAAAATGGCAAAGATCAAAGACAAGGACAAAGTATTAAAGGCAGCCAGAGAGAAAGAAAAGGTCGCCTACAAAGGAAAACCCATCAGGCTATCATTAGACTTCTCAACAGAAACCCTAAAGGCCAGAAGAGAATGGCAGGATATACTTAATGCAATGAAACAGAAGGGCCTCGAACCAAGACTACTGTATCCAGCACAAATATCATTTAAATATGAAGGAGGGATTAAACAATTCCCAGACAAGCAAAATTTGAGGGAATTTGCCTCCCACAAACCACCTCTACAGGGTATCTTACAGGGACTGCTCTAGATGGGAGCACTCCTAAAAAGAGCACAGAACAAAACACCCAACATATGAAGAAGGGAGGAGGGGAAAAAAGAAGGAAGAGAAATAAAGAACCATAAGACCGTGTTTATAATAGCTCAACAAGCGAGTAAAGTTAGACAGTATGATAGCAAAGAAGCTAAACCTGAACCTTTGGTAACCACAAACATAAAGCCTGTAATGGCAATAAGTACATACCTTTCAATAATCACCCTAAATGTAAATGGACTGAATGCACCAATCAAAAGACACAGAGTAATTGAATGGATAAAAAAGCAAGATCCATCCATATGCTGCTTACAAGAGACTCACCTCAAACCCAAAGACATGCACAGACTAAAAGTCAAGGGATGGAAAACATATTTCATGCAAACAACAGAGAGAAAAAAGCAGGTGTTGCAATACTAGTATCAGACCAAACAGACTTCAAATTAAAGAAAGTAACAAAAGATAAAGAAGAAAGTTACATAATGACAAAGGGCTCAGACCAAAAAGAGGATATAACCATTCTAAATATATATGCACCCAATACAGGCACAACAACATATGTGAAACAAATACTAACAGAACTAAAGGAGGAAATAGAATGCAATGCACTCATTCTGGGAGACTTCAACACACCACTCACTCCAAAGGACAGATCCAGCAGACAGAAAATAAGTAAGGACACAGAGGCACTGAACAACACACTAGAACAGATGGACCTAATAGACATCTACAGAACTCTACATCCAAAAGCAAAAGGATACACATTCTTCTCAAGTGCACAGGGAACATTCTAAAGAATAGACCACATACTAGGCCACAAAAAGAGCCTCAGTAAATTCCAAAAGATTGAAATCCTACCAACCAACTTTTCAGACCACAAAGGCATAAAACTAGAAATAAAATGTACAAAGAAAGCAAAAAGGCTCACAAACACATGGAGGATTAACAACATGGTCCTAAATAATCAATGGATCAATGACCAAATCAAAATGGAGATCCAGCAATATATGGAAACAAATGACAAAAACACAAAGCCCCAACTACTGTGGGATACAGCAAAAGCAGTCTTAAGAGGAAAGTATATACCAATCCAGGCATATTTAAAGAAGGAAGAACAATCCCAAATGAATGGTCTAATGTCACAATTATAGAAATTGAAAAAAGAAGAGCAAATGAGGCCTAAGGTCAGCAGAAGGAGGGACATAATAAAGATCAGAGAAGAAATAAATAAAATTGAGAAGAAGAAACAATAGCAAAAATCAATGAAACCAAGAGCTGATTCTTCGAAAAATAAACAAAATAGATAAGCCTCTAGCCAAACTTATTAAGAGGAAAAGAGAGTCAACGCAAATCAACAGAATCAGAAAAGAGAAAGGAAAAATCATGATGGAACCCACAGAAATACAAAGAATTATTAGAGAGTACTATGAAAACCTATATGGTAACAAGCTGGGAAACCTAGGAGAAATGGACAGCTTCCTAGAAAACTACAACCTTTCAAGACCGACCCACAAAAAGAAACAGAAAATCAAAACAGACCAATTACCAGCAATGAAATTGAAGCGGTAATCAAAAAACTACCAAAGAACAAAACCCCCGGGCCAGATGGATTTACCTCGGAATTTTATCAGACACACAGAGAAGACATAGTACCCATTCTCCTTAAAGTTTCCCAAAAATAGAAGAGGAGGGAATACTCCCAAAGTCATTCTATGAAGCCAACATCACCCTAATAACAAAACCAGTCAAAGACCCCACCAAAAAAGAAAACTACAGACCAATATCCCTGATGAATGTAGATGCAAAAATACTCAATAAAATATTAGCAAACCAAATTAAAAAAAACATCAAAAGGATCATACACCACGATCAAGTGGGATTCATCCCAGGGATGCAAGGATGGTACAACATTCAAAAATCCATCAACATTATCCACCACATCAAAAAAAAGAAAAACAAAAACCACATGATCATCTCCATAGATGCTGAAGAAGCATTTGACAAAATTCAACATCCATTCATGATAAAAACTCTCAGCAAAATGGAAATAGAGGGCAAGTACCTCAACATATTAAGGGCCATATATCATAAACCCACAGCCAACATTATAATGAACGGCAAGAATCTGACAACTTTTCTTCTGAGATTGGGAACTAGAAAGGGATGCCCACTCTCCCCACTGTTATTTAACATAGTACTGGAGGTCCGAGCCACCGCAATCAGACAAAACAAAGAAATACAAGGAATCCAGATTTGTAAAGAAGAAGTTAAACTGTCACTATTTGCAGATGACATTATATTGTACATAAAAAACCCTAAAGACTCCACCACAAAACTACTAGAACTGATATCGGAATACAGCAAAGTTGCAGGATACAAAATTAAAACACAGAAATCTGTAGCTTTCCTATATACTAACAATGATACAATAGAAAGAGAAATCAGGAAAACAATTCCACTCACAATTGCATCAAAAAGAATAAAATACCTAGGAATAAACCTAACCAAAGAAGTGAAATACCTGTACTCTGAAAACTGCAAGTCGCTCTTAAGAGAAATTAAAGTGGACACTAACAAATGGAAACTCAACCCATGCCTGTGGCTAGGAAGAATTAATATCGTCAAAATGGCCATCCTGCCCAAAGCAATATACAGATTTGATGCAATCCCTATCAAATTACCAGCAACATTCTTCAACGAACTGGAACAAATAATTCAAAAATTCATATGGAAACACCAAAGACCCTAAATAGCCAAAGCAATCCGGAGAAAGAAGAATAAAGTAGGGGGGATCTCACTCCCCAACTTCAAGCTCTACTATGAAGCCATAGTAATCAAGACAAATTGGTACTAGCAGAAGAACAGAGCCACAGACCAGTGGAACAGACTAGAGACTCCAGACATTAACCCAAACATATATGTTCAATTAATAATTTATAAAGGAGCCATGGACATACAATGGCAAAATGACAGTCTCTTCAACAGATGGTGCTGGCAAAACTGGATAGCTACATGTAGGAAAATGAAACTGGACCATTGTTTAACCCCATACACAAAAGTAAATTCAAAATGGATCTAAGTACTGAAGTTAAGTCATGAATCCATTAAACTCTTGGAACAAAACATAGGCAAAAACCTCTTAGATATAAACATGAGTGAACTCTTCTTGAACATATCTCCCTGGGCAAGGAAAACAACAGCAAAAATGAACAAGTGGGACTATATTAAGCTGAAAAGGTTCTGTACAGCAAAAGACACCATCAATAGAACAAAAAGGAACACTACAGTATGGGAGAATATATTTGTAAATGACAGATCCGATAAAGGCTTGACGTCCAAAATTATATATAAAGAGCTCACACGCCTCAACAAACAAAAAACAAATAATCCAATTAGAAAATGGGCAGAGGAACTGAACAGACAGTTCTCCAAAAAATAAATACAGGTGGCCAACAGACACATGAAAAGATGCTCCACATCACTAATTATCAGAGAAATGCAAATTAAAACTACAATGATGTATCACGTCACACCAGTAAGGATGGCTACCATCCAAAAGACAAACAACAACAAATGTTGGCGAGGCTGTGGAGAAAGGACAACCCTCCTACACTGCTGGTGGGAATGTAAATTAGTTCAACCTTTGTGGAAAGCAGTATGGAGGTTCCTCAAAATGCTCAAAACAGACTTACCATTTGACCCAGGAATTACGCTCCTAGGAATTTACCCTAAGAACGCAGCGATCAAGTTTTAAAAAAACAGATGCTCCCCTATGTTTATCACAGCACTATTTACAATAGCCAAGAATTGGAAGCAACCTAAATGTCCATCGGTAGATGAATGGATAAAGAAGATGTGGTACATATACACAATGGAATATTACTCAGTCATAAGAAGAGGGCAAATCCTACCATTTGCAACAACATGGATGGAGCTGGAGGGTATTATGCTAAGTGAAATAAACAGGTGGAGAAAGAGAAATACCAAATGATTTCACTCATCTATGGAGTATAAGAACAAAGGAAAAACTGAAGGAACAAAACAGCAGCAGAATCACAGAACCCAAGAATGGACTAACAGGTACCAAACGGAAAGGGACTGGGGAGGATGGGTGGTTAGGGAGGGATAAGGGGGTGAGAAGAAGAAGGGGATTATTAAGATTAGCATGCATAATGGGGGATGGTAGAAAGGGGAGGGCTATACAACACAAAGAGGACAAGTAGTGATTCTACAACATTTTGCTATGCTGATGGACAGTGACTGTAAAGGGGTTTGTCATGGAGACCTGGTATAGGGGAGAGCCTAGTAAACATAATATTCTTCATGTAAGTGTAGATTAATGATAAAAAAAAAGAGAGAAAGAAAAGGGTGATTACTCCCTGATAGGATAAAACTAACTGTAAATCAATGATTAATGCATGCTTTAAATATCCTTAATTTTGATCACTTAAAGGGTTTCAGATGATAGGCTATGGAGGTACATTTTTTGATAATATTCCTTTCTCTTAAAAATTAAAAGCAGTTCCTGTGTGGTGACCTCCAGTGAGTTCTACACAATGGTATAGAAGGCATATCAAAGTGTGGGCAATGGGTCTGTTTGTGTTTATACAGAGGATCAAAGCCTAATTTGGCTACCCAGAAAACGAATTAAGATACGATATGAAGAAGAACTTCCAACATCAGCACTCTCTGGAAGCGTCATACCAGAAGATGATCATCAAAAATCCTCAACAAAGATCCTTGCACTGCTACAGATGTAGCTGCATTCATCCCACCGGTTCCTGGACTTGCCATGGGAATGAAGAAGGAGATATCTAAGCTGGCCTGTGCATACAGTATAACAACAAATTTGACTGAATCTATACTGTTGGAACTCAACCAAGAATTAGGAGAAGTGCAAGTTGTAGTGCTCCAAAATCTTACAACTACAGACTATTTACTGTTAAAAGAACATATGGGATGTGAACATTCCCCAGGAATGGGTTGTTTTAATTTGTCTGATTTCTCTCAGACTGTTCAAGTTCAGTTGGACAATATCCATCATGTCATAGATAAATTTTCACAAATGCCTAGGGTGCCTAAATGGTTTTCTTGGATTCACTGGAGATGGCTGGTAATTGTAGGTCTGCTTTGGTTATGTAGCTGTATTCCTATTATGTTAATGTGTTTGCACAATTTAATTAGTAGTTTAAAACCTATACCTGCTTAAGTTACTCTACAAGAAGATATGTCAAAGAAATAATCAATCTTTCCATGTTTTCTTCCATCTGCTACTTCTATAGCTTTTCTTATTCCTTCCTAATTACAACCCTTAAATAGAATTCGTGTCTCATATCGAATTTACCGAGTATCATAATTCTTCCAAGTGGTAAAGATACCTCAAGACAAATGCTGGGCATAGAAGCCACAGGGCATAAATCTGCAAAGAAGTAAAAAGCTAACCTTTTCAAACAATAAGGCTTCTCTCTCACTTACCAACTTTACATTTCCCTGTATGGCCCCAGAAGATGACTGGTTAGTCAGAGACGGGTAAGATTTCTCAAGGGAGGAACAACCTAAGACTGGCACAGTCGCAGGGGGGCCATCAGGTGAGAAATTGGGGATCAACAGAGGTGAGGCTTAGAACCTCACCCCCCCTGTTTTGAGAGAAATTTTCTGCATCGTGGATGTTTTATTGCCCTTGTCTAGCTTGGATTAACACTTAGTCTACAGGCACACACCTGATCACCTACATTTGCTCTCTTACAACACTAAACTATGTATTCTACCTTTATCATGCATCTACCTTCCACTTCAGCATTTTATTTAAAAATTAATAATAATAATAATAATAATAAGGGAGAAATGTGGGATTCACATGTAAATCAAGTATAAACATCAAACGAATATTCATATTTGACCTGATTGTTTATAGTTCATAATGCATGATCAAAACCGAAAGTTTGTGCAATGACTGCCCTTGTACTGTTCAGAATGTAAGAATTTATTCACTATGTAAGAATTTGTTCAACATGTAAGAACTTGTTCATTATGCTTCAGAAGATTGGAGACTGAGGAGAGTTAGACTTGGGGTGGATTAACAATTGTGCATTGAGCATTGAGTCCCCTGTACAGAATTTTATTGTTTTTAACAACCATTTGATCAATAAATATGAGAGATACCCTCTCAAAAAAAAATAACAGTGGGGAGAGTTGGCATCCCTGTCTTGTTCCCGATCTCAGAGGAAAAGCTTTCAGCTTCTCGCTGTTCAGTATAATGTTGGCTGTGGGTTTATCATATATGGCCTTTATTATGTTGAGGTACTTGCCCTCTATACCCATTTTGCTGAGAGTTTTTATCATGAATGGATGTTGAATGTTGTCAAATGCTTTTTCAGCATCTATGGAGATGATCATGTGGTTTTTGTCTTTCTTTGTTTTGATGTGGTGGATGATGTTGATGGATTTTCGAATGTTGTACCATCCTTGCATCCCTGGGATGAGTTCCACTTGGTCATGGTGTAAGATCCTTTTGATATATTTTTTAATTCGGTTTGCTAATATTTTATTGAGTATTTTTGCATCTACATTCATCAGGGATATTGGTCTGTAATTTTCTTTTTTGGTGGTGTCTTTGCCTGGTTTTGTTATTAGGGTGATGTTGGCTTCATAGAATGAGTTTGGGAGTATTCCCTCCTCTTCTATTTTTTGGAAAACTTTAAGGAGAATGGGTATTATGTCTTCTCTGTGTGTCTGATAAAATCCCAAGGTAAATCCGTCCTGCCTGGTGGTTTTGCTCTTGGGTAATTTTTTGATTACCGTTTCAATTTCTTTGCTTGTTATTGGTTTGTTTAATTTTTGTGTTTCTTCCTTGGTCAGTCTTGGATGGTTGTATTTTTCTAGGAAGTTGTCCATTTCTTCTAGGTTTTCCAGCTTGTTGACATATAGGTTTTCACAGTAGTCTTTAATAATTCTTTGTATTTCTGTGGAGTCTGTCGTGATTTTTCCATTCTCATTTCTGATTCTGTTGATGTGTGTTGATTTTCTTTTTCTTTTAATAAGTTTGGCTAGAGGCTTATCTATTTCGTTTATTTTCTCAAAGGACCAGCTCTTGGTTTCATTTATTTTTGCTATTGTTTTATTGTTCCCAGTGTTATTTATTTCTTCTCTGATCTTTATTATGTCCCTCCATCTGCTGACCTAAGGCCTCATTTGTTCATCTTTTTCCAGTTTCAATAATTGTGATGTTAGACTATTCATTTGGGATTGTTCTTCCTTCTTCAATTGTGCCTGGATTGCTATCTACTTTCCTCTTCAGACTGCTTTTGCTGCATCTCACAGAAGTTGGGGCTTTGTGTTGTTGTTGTCATTTGTTTCCGTATATTCCTTGATATCTATTTTAATTTGTTCGTTGATCCATTGATTATTTAGGAGCATGTTGTTAAGCCTCCATGTGTTTGTGAGCCTTTTTGTTTTCTTTGTAGAATTTATTTCTAGTGTTATACCTTTTTGGTCTGTAAAGTTGGTTGGTAGCATTTCAATATTTTGGAATTTACTGAGGCTCTTTTTGTGGGCTAGTATGTGGTCTATTCTGGAGAATGTTCCATGTGCACTTGAGAAGAATGTATATCCTGTTGCTTTTGGATGTAGAATTCTATAGATGTCTATTAGGTCCATCTGTTCTACTGTGTTGTTCAGTGCCTCTGTTTCCTTATTTTCTGCCTGGTGGATCTATCCTTTGGGGTGAATGGTGTGTTGAAGTCTCCTAAAATGAATGCATTGCAGTCTATTTCCCCCTTTAGTTTAGTCAGTATTTGGTTCACATATGCTGGTGCTCCTGTGTTGGGTGCATATATATTTAGAATGGTTATATCCGCTTGTTGGACTGAGCCCATTATCATTACGTAGTGTCCTTCCTTATCTATTGTTACTTTCTTTGTTTTGAAGTCTATTTTGTGTGATATTAGTACTGCAACCCCTGCTTTCTTCTCTCTGTTGTTTGCCTGAAATATGTTTTTCCATCCCTTGACTTTTAGTCTGTGCATGTCTTTGGGTTTGAGATGAGTTTCTTGTAAGCAGCATATAGATGGGTAGTGCTTTTTTATCCATTCTATTACTCTGTGTCTTTTGATTGGTGCATTCAGTCCATTTACATTTAGGGTGACTATTGAAAGATATGTACTTATTGCCATTGCAGGCTTTACATTCGTGGTTACCAAAGGTTCAAGGTTAGCCTCTTTAGTATCTTACTGCCTAATTTAGCTCGCTTATTGAGCTGTTATATACTCTGTCTGGAGATTCTTTTCTTCTCTCCCTTCTTATTCCTCCTCATCCACTTTTCATATGTTGGGTGTTTTGTTCTGTGCTCTTTTTAGGAGTGCTCCCATCTAGAGCAGTCCCTGTAAGATGCCCTGTAGAGGTGGTTTGTGGGAGGCAAATTCCCTCAACTTTTGCTTGTCTGGGAATTGTTTAATCCCTCCTTCATATTTAAATGATATTCGTGCTGGATACAGTATCCTTGGTTCTAGGCCCTTCTGTTTCATTGCATTAAATATATCATGCCATTCTCTTCTGGCTTGTAAGGTTTCTGTCGAGGAGTCTGATGATATCCTGATGGGTTTTCCTTTATAGGTGACCTTTTTCTCTCTTGCTGCCTTTAAAACTCTTTCCTTGTCCTTGATCTTTGCCGTTTTAATTATTAGGTTTCTTCGTGTTGTCCTCCTTGGGTCCTTTCTGTTGGGAGTTCTGTGTATTTCCGTGGTCTGTTCAATTATTTCCTCCCCCAGTTTGGGGAAGTTTTCAGCAATTATTTCTTCAAAGACTTTCTATTCCTTTTTCTCTCTCTTCGTCTTCTGGTACCCCTATAATATGGATATTGTTCCTTTTGAATTGGTCCACAGTTCTCTTAATATTGTTTCATTCCTGGAGATCCTTTTATCTCTCTTTATGTCAGCTTCTATGCATTCCTGTTCTCTGGTTTCTATTTCGTCAATGTCCTCTTGCATCTTATCCATTCTGCTTATAAATCCTTCCAGAGTTTGTTTCACTTCTTTAATCTCCTTCCTGGCATCTGTGATCTCCCTCCGGACTTCATCCCTTAGCTCTTGTATATTTCTCTGCATCTCGGTCAGCATGTTTATGATTTTTATTTTGAATTCTTTTTCAGGAAGACTGGTTACTTCTGTCTCCTCTGGTCTTGTCTCTGTGATCTTGGTCTGCCTGTAATTTTTCCTTTTCATGGTGATAGAGATAGTTTGCAGAGCTCAGACGAGTGACGGCTGGAAGAACTTCCCTTCGTGTTGGTTTGTGGCCTTCCTCTCCTGGGAGAACAGCAACCTCTAGTGGCTTGTGCTGGGCTGCTGCATGCAGACAGGGCTTCTGATTCCTGCCCGGCTGCTATGGAATTTATCTCTGCTGTTGCTGTGGGCATGGCCTGGCTCGGGCTGCTACTCCAAAATGGTGGAGCCGTGTTGTAGGGGGAGCGGCCGGGAGGCTATTTATCTCTGTGAGGGGCCTCCATGCTCCCTGCTGCCCAGGGGATAAGAGTGCCCAGAGATTCCCAGATTCCTTGCCTCTGGACTAAGTGTCCCGGTACGCTTCCATCCAGTTTTGGGGTCCCTGTCCCTTTAAGACTTCCAAAAAGCACTTGCAAAAAAAAAAAAATTAAATCAATAATTTAAAAAAAAAAAGCCACTCACTTTTCTTTCTCCCCAGCATCCAGCCTCAGGGACCCGCTCAGAGGTCTTGTCCTGTTTCCCTAGTATCCAGGACCCCACGCATTCACTGTGTCTGCGCTCTGGTGTGGATGCATTCTCAACAATTTTATTCTACTTAGTACTGGAAGTCCTAGCCATAGCTATCAGACAAGATAAAGAGATAAAAGGCATCCAAATTGGTAAGGAAGAATTAATACTGTAATATTTTGCAGATGACATGATATTATATATAGAAAAACCTAACAATTGCACAAAAATTATTAGAACTATAACTGAATTAAGCAAAGGTCAGGACACAAAATCCATATACAGATCTGTTACACTCCTATATACTGACAATGAACAAGTGGAAAGGTAAATCAGGAAAACAATTCCATTTACAATTGCATCCAAAAGAATAAAATGCCTAGGTATAAACCTAACCCAGGAGATTAAAGATCTCTGCTCTGAAAACTATAAGACACTGATTAAAGAAAATAAAGACACAAATGAATGGAAATCTGTCCCATGCTCAATGATAGGAAGAATTCATATTGTTAAAATGGCCATCCTGCCCAAAGCAATTGAAAATTCAATGCAAACCCTATCAAAATATCAATGGTATTTTTCAATGCACTACAGCAAATAATTCTAAAATTCATATGGAATCACAAAAGACCCTGAGTAAGGATAACTCTGAAAAAGTAGAGCAAAACTGGGCATATTATGATCCCTGACTTCAAGCTATACTAGAAAGCTACATTATCAAAACAATATGGTACTGGCACAAGAAGAGACCCATAGATGAATGGAACAGAATAGAGAGCCCAGATATAAACTGAAACACATATGGTCAATTAAAATATGATGATGGAGCCAGTGAATATACAATGAGGAAAAGACAGCCTCTTCAACAACTGGTGTTGGGAAAACTAGACAGCTACATGCAAGAGAATGAAAATGGATTATTGTCTAACTGAATACTCACAAGTAAGCTCGAATTGGATTAAATACCTAAATGTAAGACATGAAAACATACAACTATTAGAAGAAAACATAGGCAAAAATCTCTTGAACATGAGCATGAACAAATTTTTTCCTGGACAAATAACCTTGGGCAATGGAAACTAAAAAATGATTAAATGGGTCTACATCATACTAAAAAGCTTCTGTACAGAAAAGAACACCATTAACACAACAAAGAGGGTTCCCACTCTATGGGAAAATGTGTTTGTAAATGATATATTTGATGAGGAGTTAACATCTGAAATATGTAAAGAACTGATATGACTTAACACCAAAAAATCAAATAATCCAATTAAAAAATGGGGGGAAGACCTGTACAGACATTTTCCAAAGAAGATACACAGATGGCCAGCAGGCAGACGAAAAGATGCTCCACATCACTAATCATCAAGGAAATGCAAATCGAAGGCACAGTGAGATATTACCTCACACCAGTTAGAATGGCCACTATCCTAAAGACAAGAAATAACAAGTGTTGACAAGTATGTGGAGAAGAGGAAACCCTCCGCCACTATTTGTAGGAATGTAAATTGGTGCAGCCACTGTGGAAAGTAGTATGGATGTTCTTCAAAATCTAAAAATAGAAATACTATATGACCCAGTAATTCCACTCCTAGTAATTACACTGAGGAAATAAAATCCCTTATTCTGAAAGATATATGCACCCCTATTTTTATTGCCACATTATTTACAATAGACAAGATAGAAAAGCAATAAAAATGTCCATCTGTGGAAGAATGGATAAAGAAGAGGTGGTATATATATACATAATGGAATATTACTCAGCCATAAAAATGAATAAATTCTGCCATTTGAAACAACATGGATGGACCTAGAGGAAATTATGCTAAGTGAAATAAGCCAGGAAGAGTAAGACAAATACCACTGATTTGTGGAATATAAAAACAAAGTAAAACAGAAGCAACAAAATAGCAGTAGTCTTACAGTTACTGAGAAGGGACTGGTTGTTACCATGGGGGACTGACTGTGATAGGTAGGTGGTGAGGGGCAGGGTGATAAAGTGGCACAAAAATTCACAATCATAATATAAGTTAGTGTTGCATGTGGTAGTACAGCATGGAGAATATGGCTCTGATTCTGGAACATATTCTGTGTTAACAGAGAGTAACTGCACAAATTCGCATGAGCTTTTAATAATATGGGTAACTGCTGACCACTGTGTTTTATGCTTTAAAGTAATATGAGTTCGTATATCAACTGTAC
This sequence comes from Manis pentadactyla, assembly GCF_030020395.1. Classification (NCBI taxonomy): domain Eukaryota; kingdom Metazoa; phylum Chordata; class Mammalia; order Pholidota; family Manidae; genus Manis; species Manis pentadactyla. The sequence continues at coordinate 51,106,451 of NC_080038.1, read as the reverse complement.
TTCAAGAAAAAATAAATAAAATCATTGTAATAATGACAAAAACATGAGTAAAAAAAAAAGAACATGTCATCATCACAACTGATGCAATAGTGTTTGACAAAATCTAACACTCTTGTGATAAAGACACCCAAAAAACTGGAATGGAAGGGAACTTATTCAACATGATAGAGGGCAGTTGTGAATAACACATGGCTAACATTGTATTAAATGGTGAAAAACTGTAACTCCCCCAAAGATGAAGAACAAAAGAAGGATGCTTGCTTTCAGTACTGCTATTCAAGAATTTACTAAGAGTTTTGCCAAGAGCTATTAGGCACAATAATTACAAGGCAACAAAATTAGAAATGAATAATTAGAAACACCCCTCCTCACAGAATACATGATCCTTTATATACAGAGTCCTAAAGAACCCATTAAAAGCTACTAGCCCTAAAAAATTAATTCAGCAAGCTTGCAGGATACAAGATCAATATGCAAAATGAGTTGTTCTATACAATAGCAATGAACCATTTTCTCAAAGAAAATTAAGAAAATAATTTTATTCACAATAGTATTAAAAATAATAAAATAGTTAGTAATATCATTGACCACGGAAGCAACATATTTGTACACTGAAAACTTTAAAACATTGCTGAGAGAAATGAAAGACCTAAAGTAATGGAAAGACATCCTGATTTCATGGTTTGGAAGACTTATGTTGCTAAAATGTCAATAATAGACAAAGTGATCTTCAGATTCAGTACAACCCCTATCAAAATTTCATATCTCAGAAATGCAGACGCTGAACCTTAAATTTATGTGGAATTGCAAGGGGTCTCACATAGTCACAATAATCATTAAATGTAGAAGAAACACAGAGGATTCATATTTCTCAATTTCAAAACTTATTTCAGGGCACAATAATCTAAACAATGTGGTATTGGTATAGGGATAGACATATAAATAACTGAAATAGAACTGTTAGCCCAGAAATAATCCCATACTTCTTTGGCCAATTTATTTTTGACAAGGTAACCATTCAGTGGGGAAAGATAGTTGTTTTCTTTAATTGACATATAGCTAACACACAATATTATATTGATCTGACAATTATATACATTACTAAATGCTCACCATGGTAAGTGTAATTGTCGACATACATATTACAATCTTATTGACTATATATCCTACACAGTACTTTAAGAACCATGACCTATTTATTTTATAATTTATCCCCTCCACCTATTTCACACATCTCCCTACCCTCCCATCCCTAGAAGTTTTTTTTATTAATGTATCACTGATATACAATCTTATGAAGGTTTCACAAGAACAACATTGTGGTTACTAGGTTCACCCATATTATCAAATTCCCACCCCCACCAATTGTCATCACTGTCCATCAGTGAAGTAAGATGTCACAGAGTCACTACTTGTCTTCTCTGTGGTATACTGCCTTCCCATGACCCTCCTACATTATGTGTATTAATTGTAATGCCCTTTAATCCCCTTCCCTTTGGTAACCGCTAGTCTCTTCTTGGAGTCTGTGAGTCTGCTGCTGTTTTGTTCCTTCAGTTTTGCTTTGTTATGCTCCACAAATGAGTGAAATCATTTGGTACTTGTCTTTCTCTACCTGGCTTATTTCACTGAGCATAATACCCTCTAGCTCCATTCATGTTGTTGCAAATGGTAGGATTTATTTTCTTCTTATGGCTGAAGAATAGTCCATTGTGTATATGTACCACATCTTCTTCATTCATCTACTGATGGACACTTAGGTTGCTTCCATATCTTGGCTATTGTAAATAGTGCTGCAATAAATATAGGGGTGTCTATGTCTTTTTAAATCTGGGATCTTGTTTTCTTTGGGTAAATTCCTAGGAGTGGAATTCCTGGGTCAAACGGTATTTCTATTTTGAGTTTTTTGAGGAACCTCCATATTGCTTTCCACAATGGTTGAATTAATTTACATTCCCACCAACAGTGTAGGAGGGTTCCCCTTTCTCCACAGCCTTGCCAGCACTTGTTGTTCCTTGTCTTTTGGATGTTGGCCATCCTAACTGGTGTGAGATATCTTATGTGGTTTTAATTTGCATTTCCCTGATAGAGATGTGGAGCATTTTTTCATGTGCTTGTTGGCCACCTGAATTTCTTCTTTGGAGAAGTGTTTATTCAGATCTTCTGCCCATTTTGGGGGGAGGGTTATTTGCTTTTTGGGTATTGAGGGATGTGAGTTCTTTATATATTTTGATATTAAACCCTTGTAGGATATGTCATTTATGAATATATTCTCCCATTCTATAGAATGCCTTTTAGTTCTATTGATGGTGTCCTTTGCTGTACAGAAGCTTTTTAGTTTGATGTACTTCCATTTGTTTATTTTTGCTTTTGTTTCCCTTGCCTGAGGAGATGTGTTCAGGAAAAAGTCAAAGATAGTCATTTTAACATAGTGCTTGGATAACTAGATTTTCCCATGTTAAAGAATGAAGTTGGATCACTACTTCACACCATATGTAAAAATTAACTCAAAATATATCAACAACCTAAATATATTTAAAACCACAAAACTTCAAGATGAAAATATAGGAGTAAATCTTTATGACCTAGTATTTGGCAGTGGTTTTATAGAAATGGTACAAAATGGACTATCAACAAATGAAAAAAATAGAAAAATTGTATTTCTTTAAATTAAAATTGAGTATGCAACCTAATGTGAAGAAAAAGACAAGCTACAGGATAGTAAAATGTATTTGAGAACCATATGTGATAATGTTCTAATCAGAATATATAAGGAACATCTATAACTCAAAAACGGACAATGCAATGATGGATAAAGGATTTGAATAGGCATTTTCCCAAAGAAGAAATGCAAAATGGCAAATAAGTACATAAAAATATGCTCAATATCATTACTCATTAGGGAAATAGAAATCAAAATCACAATGAAAGAACATTTCTTACCTATTAGCTTAGGTATAATAAAAAAGAAAATATGGATAAGAAGTGTTCATGATGTAGAGAAATTAGAATGTTTGTCCATTAATACTGAGAATGTAAACTGGTATCGCTACTGTAGAAAATATTTTGGTGGTACCCCAAAGAGACAAACATAGAATTATCAATATGATCCATCAATTCTACTCCTAGTTATATACCCAAAGTAATTGAAGACTAGGACCCAGATACTTGAATACCAATGTTCACTGAGGCATTACTCAGAACAAACAAAAGATATAAGCAACCCAAATGTCCATCAATAGGTAAATAGATAAACAAATTGTGGCACACAAATGAAATGCAGTATTATTCATCCATAAAATGTGAAGTCCTGATAAATAACAATGTAATTAAGCCTTTAAAACATAATGTTCATCATGTAATTGTAGATTAATGATACCAAAATAAAATTAATTTTAAAAAAAAGAACTGCATTGCAAGCTCAAAGAAGGCGAGTGCCTGCTTATCAGTCAACAGCAGGACTTTGACCAGACTCTGGTTCTCAGGATAATCCAAATGGCAGGCTTTCCTCACCTGAGAACCCTTCAAAGAATTGCTCTGTATTCAACAAAGGGAAAAGACCAAGTTTAAGAAAGGAGACCCTGTGGTAGCTACAGGGGAATGGAAGGAGAGAGGACTTTGTCATCTTAAGCTCACAAACTGGAGGAAGGCTATTTGAAGAGCGTTCCAGTAGCATACAGTGGAAGATGTCACCATATTTGTCCAGTAAACTTTTATGGATACATAAAAGTGTCACAGTTCTTGTCTGAGGAATAAAATATTAACAATCTGAAAAAAAAACAATGTTCAGTAAGTCAGATGCCAAAGTATGAATTTGTATGATTTCACTTATATGTAATGTCTAGAGTAGGCAAATTCACAGAGACAGAAAGTGGGTTAGAGTTTACAGGAGGCTAGGGAAAGGAGAGTAGGAGTTATTGCCTAATGGTTACAGAGTTTCTGTTTGGAGGAAAGAAAAACTTTTGGAAGCAGTGGTGATAGATACATAACATTATGAATGTAATCAATGCTGCTGAATTGTACATTAAAATGGTTAAAATGGGAAACTTTGTTTTATATATCTTACCAGATTAGAAAAAAAATTTTTTTAATATAAGCTTCTAAAAGTAATTAAATCAATGTAGAAGGCTAAAATAATTGATCTCACCTGGATTTATCAACTGAGAAGGATAAAAGAGTGAATATTTATATTGTTAGCAGGTGTAATTTTGTCTTAGCTAGTCTGTGACTTTAAAATGCTATAGAGACAAAGAAATTTCCTGACCACTGCAGCATCCCATATAAAATAAACTAAGTAAAGAAACTTGATAGCCAGAAAAAAGGGGGAGTTGAACAAAAATGCCTCATAATTTTACCCACAATAGTAGAGATAAATTGGCCATGATACTGAACCAAAAAGCATGGTGGAACTTTAAGTATTTCCAAGGATGATTTAAAGATATGTTCTACTTAGCAATGTCACAATACTAGTAAAGCTATACATATGGCATATAGACAGAAAGAAAAGTTTCAAGGCCACTTGGAATACCTCCAGAGTATGAATACATTCTGGTTATTGTTTATTCTTAGAGTGGGCTGAGGCTTTTCCCTGATGATGATGAACTAGTAATTGATCTCGCCTGGATTTAATTAAATCAAAATCACAGTGAAAGAACAATTATTTTTAAAAGTGCTTGATTATTTTATTCCAAATTTGGAAAATGCCAACTTATCTTTTCAGAAACAGGTACACACATTTCACTGGTACTGTTATTAAATATCTTTCTATAGCTTTATCTTTAATTTAAAGTCTCTACTGCCCTTATCATCCACTACTTTCGGGGAAAATAAAGAGAATCAATTCTAATACTGTAATTTTCTTTGTTCTCAGAAACCATCAAACTCCAAAGCACAGAGTCACTCTTACTTGATGACAATAAGTTCAATCCTCTCTAAGTTATCTGTTGTGAGTTAATCAGGCTGCCTCACACATTTGAGAATTTCAGTTCCTATACTACACTCTATTATAGGCCTAATGTGAATACTACATGAGCCTGTTATGATACCTCCAGCTTTATTTGAAACTGATACAAACTACATTTTTGAAACTCCCATGTAAGCATTCCACATTATTAATAATCCTAGAGATTTGGTCTTTTGGAAAAGGAATCAGACATAAATTGCCCTTGAACCTAATTATTATGAAATTGACCTAACTAGGTACAGTTTCACAACTGATTTATCAATAAAACTTCAAAGTGTTGATCCTTAGATTCATGTTTCTCAACTTAAATTACTACTAGACATTATTTCATCAAGATAATTTAAACTAAGGATTATTAAGGATCCTTCAGAAGCTACTGACTTCAGAATTGGACAATTTCCACCCAAGATGATAGATCAAAATTTTCTGATTCTTCAACACTCTTTCTGTCCCTTTGACTAATAATCTTGTCTATCTTTAAACTTTAAAACCATCTAGAACACTAATGTGATCTTTTAAAATATGTCTTCTACTATTTTGACCACCCCTATGATCACTTATTCCACTCAAGGAAAACTCTCCTGTGTGTTTTTCCCAATCCATAGCTACTAATGTGAATTAAACTGATTGCTGGATCTCCCACCTCATCATGCTGACAAAAATTTAATAGATGTTCCTTTAAATACTTCAAATAGATTCACTTTAACATATCATTTCTGCTGCTTAAGATTCCCTCATATACCAAACTTCAGTCTTGAAAAATAGGATCTGACTTCATGCCATCAAAATGCTTCTGCAGAGCTCATTACAGTCCTATTAACAAGACCTAATCAATGTGGAAGTAACTAACATTGGAGTTATCCTGACCATGATTGTCAGTTTGTATTCTTTCACCTATGATAAGGAATTATTTTACTCTGCTCAAGATGTTTGTCTGTTCTAAGAACACAAACTTGACTCACTCCCTTTGTAAAAAATGTGTCATATACCCAATATAATAACATGATTAATAGGATACGATTTCTTTTATTGGTATGAGGCTTACCCCTGTCTACACATTTACTTAATCCTGTGTACCAAGGATGGGTGTTAGATAATTTCAGATAGTTAAAAACTGACACAACTCCTATGGATCACATTTTTCTAAAATAGAAAAAAAATTCCCCCCAAATCTCTAAAATGATATATAATCAAGATATTTAGAAAACTCTTAGAGGGGATAACCGACTTTCTCTTCATGCATACTAGCTGAAATCCCCATATTAGGGATAACACCACTAACAAAGATGGTTCAAAACTTGGCTTTTGCTGTAGGAAAAGTTGTAACACAAGCTCTATTATGAATCCCAAAACAACAAAAAAAGGAAAGCCCTAAATTAATTAGCCAGGGTTGTTATGGACAATCACACAGCACTTGATTTCTTCTTAACTAGCCTGGTGGGGAGGGATATGTGCTACAGAAAACACTTCTTGCTGCACCTGTATACCACAAAACAAGGGAAAAAGAGCCACCTGGATATCTAAAACAGATCCTTCTGGATTCATTGTCTGGGTTTTATAATCTAGGTCTATGATTCTAAAACTTGTTTCAAGAAAGACTAATTTTTCACCCTGATAATTGCTTGTTGGTTTATCCTGTCCAAAGTCCAAAATACTACTGTGAAACCACTGTTAAATGAGAATTCAACAGCTCATAGTACAAGAAAACGAGAAGAGATTAACTTAAATCCAACTACAAACTACATTCTCTAACTTCTTGACCAGTAAAATATCATCAAATGTGAAAAACATAGTTATCATAGATTAATGTTCTGTAGACTGGTTTCATTTGTCCTTAACCAAAATGAGGAACTAGGGGGAAAATGAAGTCACTGATACTCTGGTGCTGGCCTGGTAATTTTAGTTAGGCCTTGGTGGTCATAGGAGCTTACATGACACTCCAAGATAGACCTCCGAGATAGGTGCTCTCCTATTGAATACAAACTTGTTCAAAGAAAGTCAACACCAGAAATGGCAACTCTGTGAGTGACAGATCAAGACAAAAAAACACCAGTCTATAATTACATATAAAAACATGAACATTGGCCAAACTGAAAAAATGGCCAAACAGTATATAAGGAATTCATACAACTCAAAGAGCAAAATAATAATAATAACATGATTTAAAAATATGCTAAATACTTGAATAGACATTTTACCAAAGAAAACATAAAAAAGGTGAACAGGTATACAAAAAAGTGCTAAATATCACTAATCATCAGGGAAGCGCAAGTGTTAGGATGGCTGCTATCAAAAACAAAACAAAACAAAGGACAAGTGGGCATAAAAGATTGTATGAGTGAGCTCTATCAATACCTCAAAGAATATCAATTTGATATATATTAAAAATATTCTAGAGCAAAAGAAACATGAAAATATCACATTTTTATTCTATCAGGCTAGTATAAATCTGATACCAAAACTTGTGAAGTTTAGCACAAAAAAAGAATATCAATGCACCTTCAAAGAAATATTACAAATTGAGAAAGCAAAATAATAAAAGAGGAACACACCATTAATCAATCAGAAATTATCACACAAATGAAAATATAGTACAAATACTCAGAAATCTACCAATACATGCTGTTACATTAATGTCATGATCAGATGAATTAATACACTGGTAGAAAATATACTGACTAAATAGATATCCAGAAATATTTTGATAAAAATAATAACCTATTCCTATAAATAAAAGGAAATATCCTCAATGTCATAAATATTTTGAATATAAAATAACTGCTGGCTTTAAAAAGCTTACTGAACATATTCAATAATTCCTCTTGCCTTCCAAAATTTCACTGAAATATGTGAAATGTACATTGCTATGGGCTGAAAGTTGTGTCCCCCAAAAAAACTCATATGTTGAAAACCTGATGCCTAAGGTGATGGTATTAGGACATGAGGCCTTTGGGAGGTGATTATGTCATGAGCATGGAGCACTTATGAATGAAACATGTCCTTATAGAAGAGATCTCAGAGATATTTCTCACACCTTCTGCCATGTGAGGATACAATGAGAAATCTACAACCCAAAAGAGGGCCCTCAACTGACCATGCTAGCTGACATCCCCCCTCCAAACTGTGAGAAATAAATTTCTGATGTTCATAAACACTCAGCCTATGATATTTTGCTATAGCAGCCTAAACAAAGATACACACACACACAAACACACACATTTATTTTCTTATCAACTGGATAAAGAACACAATAACAGAGAAATGGGAAAAGTGATGAAGACAATTTACAAGAGAAGAACTATAAATGCTGAACAAATATATGAATATGTTCAAGCCTAGTATTAAAAATACAAATTTAAACAAGTTAACCTTTATAACCTACTAGAGTGAGAAAGATTAAAAACAAAACTAATATATAGTATTGGCAAGTGTGTTGGAAAATTGGCATTCCCATTCACTGTTAATGGGATTATAAACTGGTACAACTGTTGTGAAAAACATTTGAGAGTAGGAATTAAAAGCCATAGTAAGTGCATAAACTTTGACCTAAGTACCACTTCTAGGCATTTCCCCTAAGGAATAATCAAAAAAGTATTCAAGGATATTTTTGGCATAATTATTCATAAAACTGAAAACCTAATTTGATTTTTGAACATTATAAGGCAAACCTATTTCATCTCATAATAATAAATTAAAATCAGGAACAATGATATCCACTTTCACCACTTTTATTCAACATAGTACTGGAGTTGGTGGGAAAGTAAGTTGGTGCAACCACTGTGGAAAGCAGTATGGAGGTTCCTCAAAAAACTAAAAATATAACTACCATTTGATCCAGTAATTCTACTTCTAGAAATTTACCCTAAGAACACAAAATCCCTGACTTAAAAAGATATATGCACCCCTATGTTTATTTCCACACTCTTTGCAATAACAGTAATAGGAAGCAACCTAACTGTCCATCAATAGATGAATGGATAAAGAAGATGTGGCACGTGTACACAATGGAATGTTATTCAGCCATGAAAGTAAAAGAAATCCTGACTTTTGAAGCAACTAGATAGATCTAGACAGTATTATGCTTAGTGAAATAAGCCAGGTTGAGAAAGACAAATACCATATGATTTGATTTATTTCTGGAATATAAAAACAAAGCAAAACAAAGGAACAAAACATTAGAAGACTCATAGATACTAAGAAGTGACAAATGGTTACCAAGGGGGAGTGGTAGTGGTGGTGGGGGGGAAGGCTGAGAGGGATAAAGGGGCACAATAATTCACAATCACTATATAAGTTGCTCACAGGGACAGTAGTATAGCATGGAGAATATGGTCAATGACTCTGTAACATATTTGTAGGTTGACAGATATTGACCACAGTGGAAGGGGTGAGAATTTAATAATATGGGTAACTGTTGATACACTGTGTTATACATTTGAAACCAATATAACTATATATCAATGATATTTTTATTTAAAAAAGCAGGGTTCTGGAGGGCTTAGCTGCAATAACCAGACAACATAAAGAAACAAAAGGGGTATTATGCTCAGTGAAACAAGCCAAGCAGAGAAAGAGAAATACCAAATGATTTCACTCATCTGTGGAATATAAGAACAAAGGAAAAGCTGAAGGAACAAAACAGCAACAGAATCACAGAACTCAAGAATGGACTAACAGGTACCAAAGGGAAAGGGACTGGGGAGGATGGGTGGGTAGGGAGGGATAAGGGGGGGAGAAAAAGGGGGGTATTAAGATTAGCATCCATAGCGGGGTGGGAGAAAGGGGAGGGCTGTACAACACAGAGAAGACAAGTAGTGATTCTACAACAGTTTGCTACGCTGATGGACAGTGACTGTAAAGGAGTATATAGGGGGGACCTGGTATAGGGGAAAGCCTAGTAAACAACGTATTTGTCATGTAAGTGTAGATTAATGATTAAAAAAAAAAAAAGCAGTTCCTATGTGGTGACCTCTAATGAGTTCTACACAATGATATAAAGGGCATATAAAAGTGTAGGCAAAGGGTCTGTTTGTGTTTATACAGAGGATCAAAGCCTAATTTGGCTACCCCAAAAATGAACTAAGATACGATATGAAAAAGAACTTCCAACATCAGCACTCTCGGGAAGACTCATGACAGAAGATGATCAGCAAAAAAAAAAAAAAAAAAACTCCAACAAAGATCCACGTACTGTCACAGGTGTAGATGCACTCATCCCACCAGTTCCTGGACTTGCCATGGGAATGATGAAGGAGATATCTAAGCTGGCCTGTGCATACAGTAAAACAAAAATTGAACTGGATCTATACTGTTGGAACTCAACCAAGAATTAGGAGAAATGCAAATTGTAGCACTCCAAAATCTTACAACCACAGACTATTTATCGTTAAAAGAACATATGGGATATGAACAGTCCCCAGGAAGGGGTTGTTCTAGTTTATCTGAATTCTCTCAGACTGTTTAAGTTCAGTCGGACAATATCCACCATATCATAGATAAGTTTTCACAAATGCCTAAGGTGAATAACTGGTTTTCTTGGTTTCACTGGAGATGGCTGGTAATTACAGGTATGCTTTGGTTAGGTAACTATATTCCTATTATGTTAATGTGTGTGCACAATTTAATTAGTAGTTTAAAACCTATCCATGCTGAAGATACTCTACAAGAAGATATGTCAAAGAAATAATCAATCTTCCCAGGTTTTCTTCTGCCTGCTACTTCTATAGCTTTTCTTCTTCCTACCTAATCACAACCTTTAAATAGAACTCGTGCCACATGTCGAATTTACCGAGTATCATAATTCTTCCAAGTGGTAAAGACACCTCAAGACAAATGCTGGGCATAGAAGCCACTGGACATAAATATGCAAAGAAGTAAAAAGCTAACCTTTTCAAACAATAAGGCTTCTCTCTCACTTACCAACTTAACATTTCCCTGTATGGCCCCGGAAGATGACTGGTTAGCCAGAGACGGATAAGATTCCTCAAGGGAGGAACAACCTAAGACAGGCACAGTCGCAGGGGGCCATCTGGAGAGAAAATGGGAAGCAGCAGAGGTGAGGCTTAGAACCTCCCCCCTCATGTTCTGAGAGAAATCTTCTGCATACATGGATGTTTATTGCCCTCGTCTAGCTCAGATTAACACATAGTCTACAGGCACACACCTGATCATCTACATTTGCTCTCTTACAACACTAAACTCTGTTTTCTACCTTTATCTCGTATCTACCTACCACTTCAGAATTTTATTAAAAATAATAATAATAGAGAAATGTGGTATCCACATATAAATCAAGTTTAAAAATCAAATGAGTATTCATATTTGAACTGACTGTGTATAGTTCATAATGCATGAACAAAACCGAAAGCTTCTGTGATGACTGCCCTTGCACTGTTCACCATGTAACTTATTCACTATGTAAGAATTTGTACTCCATGTAAGAATTTGTTCGTTATGCAACGAACAATTGCATAAGAAGATTGGAGACTGACGAAAATTAGGCTTGGGGTGGATTAATGATTGTGCATTGAGTATTGACCCCCCTATACAGAAATTTATTGTGGTTAACAACTACTTGATCAATAAATATGAGAGATGCCCTCACAAAATATATATATAAACACACTTCCAATTGTAAAATAAATAAGTAACCGGGATGTAATGTATAGCATAAGGAATATAGTCAAAATATTGTAACAACTTGGTATGGTGATACCTGGTACCTAGAATTATCATGTATATAAATGTTGAATCACTGTGTTGTACACCTGAAACTAATGTAATGCAATACTGTTGTCAACTACCCTTCAATAAAAAAAATAAATAAATAAAAATAAAGAAACAAAAGGAATCCAAGATGGTAAAGTAGATATTAAAGTGTCACTACTTGCAGAAGACATGATATTGTAAAAAGAAAACCCTAAAGATTCCACCAAAAAACTGTTAGAACTAATAACTGGATTCAGCAAAATTGCAGGATATAACATTAATACACAGAAGTCAGTTGTGTTTCTATATACCAACAATGAACTGGCAGGAAGAGAAATCAGGAAAACAACTCCATTGAAAACTGCATCAAAAAGAATAAATTACCTAGGGATAAACCTAACCAAGGAATTGAAAGACCTGTATTCCTAAAACTATAAGACACTCATGAAAGAAATTAAAGAAGACATAAATAAGTGGAAATATACCTCATGCTCATAGATAGGAAAAATTAATATTGTCAAAATGACCATTCTTCCCAAAGCAATTGAAGATTCAATGCAATCACTTTCAAAATAACAACAGCATTTTCAATGAACAACAACAGAGAATTCTAAAATTCATATGGAACCAAAAGAGACCCTGAATAGCCAAAGCAATCCTGAGTAAAAAGAACAAAGCTGAGTGAATTAGTCTCCCTGATTTCAAGCTATTCTTCAAAGCTACAGGAATCAAAACAGTATGCTACTGGTACAAGAACAGACCCATAGATCAATGGAACAGAATAGAGAGTCCAGGTATGAATCCATGCACATATGGTTAATTAATATGTGGTAAAGGATCCATTAATACACAATGGGGAAAATACAGTTTCTTCAATAAATGGTGTTGGGAAACTGCTTAGCTACTTGCAAGAGAATGAAACTGAATAACTGCCTAACTCCATACACAAAAGTAAACTCGAAATAGATTTTTAAAAAATCCTGAATGAGACATGAAAACATAAAACTTTTAGAGGAAAACAGGCAAAAATCTCTTGAACATAAGTATGGACAACTTTTTCCTGGACACATCTCCTTGGACAAGGAATACAAAATAAGAAATGAGCAAATGGGTCTAAATTATATGAAAACATTTCTGCACAGCAAAGAATACCATTAACAGAACAAAAAGGCAACCTACAGTATGGGAGAATATATTGATAATTTATACAATAAGGTGTTAACATCTACATAAAGAGCTCATATGCCTAAACAGAAAAAATACAATAACAAGTAACCTGATTAAAAAAGGGTAGAGGAACTGAGCAAATGTTTCTACATGGAAATACAGATGGCCAACAAGCACATGAAAAGCTGCTCCATCTTTTCATTGCTAATCATCAGGGAAAGGAAAATCAACCTCACAGTAGTCAGAATGGCTATTATCCAAAAGACAAGGAATAGTAAATATTGTCAAGGATGTGGAGAAATGGAAGCCCTCCTACACTGTTTGTGGGAATGTAAATTTGTGCAGCCACTGTGGAAAGCAGTATGGAAGTTCCTAAAAAACCTAAAAATATAAATAAAATTTGACCCAGTAATTACATTTCTAGGAATTTACCCAAAGAGAAAAAATCCCTGATTTGAAAAATATATGAACCCTGTATTTCCTGCTGCATTATTTACCATAGCCAAGATATAGAAGCAACCTAAGTGTCTATCAATTGATGTATAGATAAAGATGTGGAACATGTATACAAAGGGATATTATTCACCATAAAAATAAATCCTGATATTTGCAACAACACAGATGGATCTATTGGGTATTATGCTCAGTGAAATAAGTCAGGCAGAGAAAGACAAATACCATATGACTTCCTTATTCATGGAATATAAAAACAACATGAAACAGAAGGAAAAAATAGCAGTATATTCAGACACTGAGAAGAGACTGATGGTTAACATTGGATAGGGGTTAACATTGAGGGGGTTAAAGGGGCATAATAATTCACAATCACCATATAATTTGGTCATGGATATAACAGTCCAGAATGGAGAATATACTCAAAGATTCTGTCACATCTTCTGTGTTGACACATACTAGCTGTACTAGTGGGGGGATGATTAAATCATAAAAACTAATAGGAGATTGTAAATAAACTATAATTCAATTAAAAATAAAGTTTAAAAAACAGTACATCTTAGCATGCTAAGGCAAAAGAACAGTATGCAGTCACTTAAAAAAAGCATTCATTTGTTCTCAATCACAGGAGATATAAAGGAATTCTAAGGGGAAATGGAAATTGTTTTCAATGTACATGGAACATTTAACTACACAATATGCAATGGAGAATTGTTAGTATATCTATCAGTAAACATATATTTACTGGCATGGAAAGATGATTACAATGTGAGCAGGATTAAAGATGGCAGCGTGAGAGGTGAGACAGAGGCTTCTTCCAAAAACCACATATGATAAGAAAAAATAGTTACTACAACTGATCCTGAAAGAGCAATAGGAAAGAAGGTTGCATCAGACCGCATATACCTGGAAAAAAGAACAGTCCTCATGGAACAGGATAACGTACAAAAGCTCACTGGCACAAGGAATAGAAATGGAGAAGGGAGGGGGTGGAAGCCTAGGACTGCTGAACACCCAGCCCTGGAGATCTGCTGTGGGAGCACAAACCTGCATTGCATGGTGCTCTAGAGATTAGTGGGGTTGGAAAGCTTAGACAGGCAGAATACCTGGAGAGACTGAGATTCCAGCTGCTTGTGGAAAACAGGGATCCACATCTGGCTGCTTTGAGACAAAAGAAGGGCAGACAGTGTGAGATTCTTCCTAACAGCGAGACAGCTCCTAAAGGGGCAAGAACTGCACAGAGCTTGCTGCTCAGGAGAAAGGACAGGTGGACAAAATTATCTGGGCACACTCTGACCAGCAGGTTGGGAACTTTCAGGAGCTTCAGGTGCTCTATACCTTGCCTGGCTATGCAGCTCCAAGGGACCCCACTGTGATACACAGCCTGCTGGGCCTTCCTTTCACCTGGCACCATATGCCAAACTGGCAGCCTCTGTTCTGGTGACATGCCAGCAAGAGGGAGGCCCTACCTATGGCAGCTACAAATACAAAGTATAGAGGCTCACACCTGTGTACTCAGCCCAAAGGTTCTGGCAGTGGAAAGAGGCACATCAGCCAGAGAGCAGGAAACAGATCTTTCCTCCCACAAGACAACAGTGCCACTCCACTGTGATCCCTGACATAACTCCAGGGGCTGAGCAACAACAGATAGTAGACCTTCTGGGCAATAGAGGGCGCCACATACAAATATGTAATGTCAAAGGAACCTGGTTCAAGCCAAAATCCTACAAACACCAGATAAAGTTCCAAATGAAATGGAGCTCATCAATCTTCCTGAAAGAGATTTCAAAACAAAAATCATAAACACCCTCATAGAGGTACAGAAATATATTCAACAACTCAGGGAAGAATTCAGGACTGAGATTCAATCATTAAAGAATATAGTATCTGAAACAAAACATACAATGGAGGTATTTAAAAGCAGATTAGATGTAATAGATGAGACAGTAAATGGAATGGAAATTAAACAACAGAAATACAAAGTATCTAAGGCACAGAGAGAAAAACGGATCTCTAGGAATGAAAGAATATTGAGAGATCTGTGTGACCAATCCAAATGGAACAATATTTGCATTATAGGGGTACCAGAAGAAGAAGAAGAGAGAAAAGAGGATATAAAGTGTCTTTGAGGAGGTAATTGCTGAAAACTTCCCCAATATGGGGAAGGAGACAGTCTGTCAGGCCATGGAGGTACACAAAGCTCCCAACACAAGGGACCAAAGGAAGACAACACCAAGACATATAATAATGAAAATGGCAAAGATAAAGAATAAAGACAAATTATTAAAATCAGCCAGAGAGAGAAAAAAGAAAATATACAAAGGAAACCCATCAGGTTGTTATCAGACTTCTCAACAGAAATCTTACTTGCCAGAATGGAATGGCATGATATATTTAATGCAATGAAGCAGAAAGGCCTCAAACCAAGAATACTCTATCTGGAAATAATATCATTTAATTGGAAGGAGGGATTAAACAATTTCCAGATAAGCAAAAGCTAAGAGAAGTACCTTCCAAAAACCATCTCTAAAGTTTACTTCGGAGGGACTGCTATAGAAGGAAGTGTTCCTCAGGCTAAATAGCTGTCACCAGAGGAAATAAAACCACAGTAAAGGAAGTATAGCAATTAACTAATGAGCAGATGCAAAATCAAATCAACTATCCCCAAAGTCAGTCAAGGATTGAAAAAGAGTACAGAATATGGAATTTAAACATAAAGAATGGAGGAGGAAGCAAAAGGAGAAAATAAAGAACCTTTAAATTGTATTTGTAATAGCACACTAAGTGAGTTAAATTAGACAGATTGTAAGGAAGTTACCCTTGAATGTGTGGTAACAATGTTTCTAAAGCCTGCAATGGCAATAAATACATACCTATTGATAATCACCCAAAGTGTAAATGGTCTGAAAGCACCAACCAAAAGACACAGATTCACTGAGTGGACAAAAAAAAGACCTGTCTCCATGCTGCCTAAAAGAGACTCACTTCAAATCCAAAAACATACACACACTATAAGTGAAGGGATGGAAAAAGTAAATTGATACAACTAATAGGGAGAAAAGAGTTGCAATAGTTGTATCAGACAAAATAGGCTTAAAAACAAAAAAAGTCACAAGAGACAAGAAAGGCATAACCTAATGATAAAGTGGTCAGTCCAACAAGAGGATATAACCATTATAAATATCTATGCAGCCAACACAGGTGCAACTACAGATGTGGAACAAATATTAACAAAATTAAAGGGGGAAATAGAAGGCAATGCATTCATTTTAGGAGACTTAACACACCACTCACTCCAAAGGACACATCAACCAGACAGAAAATATGTAAGAAGACAAATGCATTGAAGAACATGTTAGAAAGGTTAGACCTAACAGATATCTAGATAACTCTACACCCAAAAGCAGAAGGATACACATTTTCCTCAAGTGCACATGGAACATTTTCAAGGATAGATCATACACTAGGCCACAAAAATAGCCTTGGTAAATTTAAAAAGATTGAAATTGTACCAACCAGCTTCTCAGACCACAAAGGTATGAAACTAGAAATAAATTACACAAAGAAAATGATAAAGCCCACAAACACATGGAGGCTTAACAAAACGCTCCTAAATAATCAATGGATCAATGATCAAATACAGAGATCAAGCAATATATAGAGACAAATGACAACAATAATTCAGCACTGCAAAATCTGTGGGACACAGTGAAGGCTGTATAAGAGGGAAGTGTACTGCAATATAGGTCTACTTCAGGAAAGAAGAACAATCCCATATGAACAGTCTAAACTCACAATTAACAAAACTGGAAAAAGAAGAACAAACAAGGCCCAAAGTCAGTAGAAGGAAAGACATAATAAAAATTTGAGCAAAATAAATAAAATCGAGAAGAGTAAAACAATAAAAAGAATCAATGAAAGCAAGAGCTGGTTCTCCAACAAAATAAACAAAACAGATAATTCCCTAGTCAGATTTATCAAGAAAAAAAGAGAGTCTACACACATAAACAGAATCAGAAATGAGAAAGGAAAAATCACTATGGACACCACCGAAATACAAAGAATGATGAGAGAATACTATGAAAAATTATATGCTAATAAACTGGATAACCTAGAAAAAATGGACAACTTTCTAGAAATATACAACCTTCCAAGACTGACTCAGAAAGAAAAAGAAAATCTGAACAGAGCAATTACCAGCAAGAATATTGAACTGGTAATAAAAAATACTACCTAAGAAGAAAACTGCCAGACCAGATGGCATCACCACTGAATATTATCAAACATTAAGTGAAGACCTAATATCCATCCTCCTTAAAGTTATCCAAAAAGTAGAAGAGGGAATACTTCCAAACTCATTCTATAAGGCCAACATCACTCTAATACCAAAACCAAAGACACCACACACACACAAAAAAAATTACACATAAATATCCCTGATGAACATAGATGCAAAAACACTTAACAAAATATTAGCAAACCAAATTCAAAAATAAATAAAAAGTCATCAATCATGATCAAGTAGGATTTATTCCAGAGGTGCTACATGCGAAAGTCCAACAATGTCATCCACCACATCAACATAAAGAAGGACAAACACCACATGATCATATCTATATATGCTGAAAAAGCATTTGACAAAACTCAACATCCCTTCATGATAAAAACTCTCAAGAAAATGGGTATAGAGGGCAAGTACCTCAACATAATAAGGGCCATATGTGACAAACACACAGCCAACATTATACTTGACAGTGAGAAGCTGAAAGCTTTTCCTTTAAGATCAGGAAGAACACAAGAATTCCCACTCTCCCCACTTTTATTCAACATAGTTCTGGAAGTTTTAGCCATGGAAATAAGACAACACAAAGAAATAAAAGGCATACAGATTGGCAAAGAAGAAGTTAAACTGTCCCTGTTTGCAGACGACATGATATTGTATATAAAAAACCCTAAGGAATCCACTCCAAAACTACTAGATGGATGAATTCAGCAAAGTTGCAGGATAAAAAATTAATACACAGAAATGTGTTGCATTCCTATACACTAATGATGAACTAGCAGAAAGAGAAATCAGAAAACAATTCCATTCACAATTGCATCAAAAAGAATAAAATACCTAGAAATAAACCTAACCAATGAAATGAAAGACCTATACTCTGAAAACTACAAGACACTCATGAGAGAAATTAAAGAAGATACCAATAAATGGAAACACATCCCATGCTGATGGATAGGAAGAATTAATGTTGTCAAAATGGCCATCCTGTCTAAAGCAATCTACAGATTCAATGCAATCACAGTAAAATATAAACAGCATTCTTCAACGAACTAGAACAAATTGTTCTGAAATTCATATGGAACCACAAAAGACCCAGAATAGTCAAAGCAATCCAGAGAAGGAAGAATAAAGCTGGGGGGATTATGCTCCCCAACTTCAACTCTACTACAAAACTGTAGTAATCAAGACAATTTGTTACTAGCACAAGAAGAGAACAATAGACCTATCAAACAGACTAGAGAGCCCAGATATAAACCCAACCATATATGGTCAATTAATATATGATAAGGGAGCCATGGTTATATAATGGGGAAGTGACAGCCTCTTTAACAACTGGTGTTGGTAAAACTGGACAGCTACATGCAAGAGAACGGAACTTGATTATTGTAAAACCCCATACACAAAAGTAAACTCAAAATGGATCAAAGATCTGAATGAAAGTAATGAAACCATACAACTCTTAGAGGAAAATATAAGCAAAAATCTCTTGAGTATAAACATGAGAAAATTTTTCTTGAACACATCTCCTTGTGCAGGGAAACAAAAGCAAAAATGAACAAATGGTTCTACATAAAGCTAAAAAGCTTCGGTACAGCAAAGGACACCATCAGCCGAACCAAAAGGCATGTCCTACAGTATGCAAAAATATATTTGTAAATGACATATCTGACAAGGGGGAAACATCTCAAATATATAAAGAACTCACACACCTTAACACCCAAAAAGCAAATAACCTGATTAAAAAATGGGTGAAGGATATGCAGAGACAGTTCTCCAAATAAACAATTCAGATGCCCAACAGGCAGATGAAAAGATGCTCCACATAGCTAATTATCAGGGAAATGTAAATTAAAACCACAATGAGATATCAACGCACACCAGTGAGGATGGCCATCATCGAAAATACAATGAACAACAAATGCTGGTGAGGATGCAGAGAAAGGGCAACCCTCCTACACTGTTGGTGGGAATGTGAAATAGTTCAATTATTGTGGAAAGCAGTATTGAGGTTCCTCAAAAACCTAAAAATAGAAACAGCATTTGACCTGGGAATTCCACTCCCCCCAAATTAGGAATTTACCCCCCAAAAACAAGTTCTCAGATTCAAAAAGAAATTTGCAACCCTATGTTTATTGCTGCACTGTTTACAATAGCCAAGATATGGGAACAACTTAAGAGTCCATCTGTAGATGAATGGATAAAGAAGATGTGGGAGAGAGAAAAAGATGGTGGCATGAGTAATGTGGCAGGAATCTCCTCCCAAAACCAAATCTATTCTAGAAATACAGCAAATACAACTATTCCTAAAAGCATGACCAGAAGTAAGAGTACAGAAGGCATTCTACATCTGGGAGAAGTCAATATCTCATGGAAAAGGGTAAATTATAAAGGCATGACCTGGCTGGACCCGGCCACTCCCCCCAACAAAGCTCACTGGTAGGAGGAAGAGAATCAGAGCAGGGAGTAAGTGGAACCACAGGACTTCTAAATAACCAGTCCTAGAAATTTGCCCTGGAAGCACAGACCCATATTGCATGGTGCTCTGGGGACTGGAGAAGCTGATTGGCAAAGTCTGAGACTAAGACTGTGAAGAGGTTCCCAAAACCATCTGCTAAAAGAAAGACAGGCACTTTAAAAGTCATAAAGGGGCAAGGGTGTAACAGGTGGACAAAATAGTCTTGGCATATTCAGCCCATTAAGCTGGGAACTTTTAGGATCTTCAGGCACCCTCTTCCCCTGGTTGGCAACACAGCCCCGAGGCCCCTCACCACAATAAGCAGCCTGTCATTCCTTCCTCCACACTGGCACCTGAACACAAACTGGCTAACCACGCCATTGCTGCAGATCTACCAGAGGGCAACCCCACCTACAGTGACTACACAGCTAAATGCAGAGGCTTCTCCCTGTGCATGGCTAAGTGGCCCAGACACAAAGGTTGCTCCCTGTACATGGTTGACTGACACAGACAGCGGAGATGGGTGAGGAGTCCAGGAGGCATGAAGAGGCTTTGGTCTCATGCAGAACATGCCCCACATGCCTGCAATCCCCACCAGCATCCTAGGCCAGTCTGTGGGCAGCCTGCCCATGGCAGCTTAGGATATTAACCTAGACGCTGCTCCCAGTGCACAGTTGACTGACACAGACAGAAGAGACAGGCGTGGAGACCAAGAGGCACTAAGGTACTTTTCTCTTGAGGCAGAACACATGCAGCTTGCCTGCAACCCCACTCAGTGCCCTAGGCCATCCCAAGGGATGCCTCACCCACTGCAGCTTAGGGGATTGACAGAGAGGCTGTGTGCGGTTGATGGCCACAGACAGCGGAGATGGGTGCAGAGACTGGGAGGCATGAAGGGGATTTTCTCACATGGTAGAACATGCACCACTCGCCTGTGACCCCCACGAGTGCCCTAGGCCATCCTGCGGGCTGCTCCAACTATGGCAGCTTGGGGATTACCCCACAGAATGGGTCCTGCATGCAGTTAACTGGCACAGATAGCAGAGATAGGCACACTGAGCAGCAAGCAGGAAGGGACTTTTTCATCCCAGCTGACACACACAGCACTCGTCAGTGACCATTACCATTGCTCCAGGACCATGAAAAAGCAGAATAATCTTGTTCAATCCAAAATCTCTCAAAGACAAGAAAGAGGGCTCAGTGAGACTGAAATCACCAATCTCGCTGAAAAAGAATTCAAAATAAATGTCATAAGCATGCTGATGGAGCTTAATAAAAATATTCAAGAGCTAAGGGATGAATAAAGGAGGGAGATAACAGAAATGAAACAAATAATGGAGAGATGTAGAAGCAGATTAGATGAGGTGGAGGAGACTGTTAATGGAATAGAAATCAGAAAGGAGGAATACAGTGAAGCTGAGGCAGGGAGAGAAAAAATGATCTAGGAATGAAAGAATGTTAAGAGAACTGAGTGACCAATCCAAACATAAAAGCAGTCACATTATAGGGGTACTAGAAGAAGAAGAAGGATAGAGGAAAAGCAGTAGAAACTGTGTTTGAAGAAATAATTGCTGAAAACTTCCCCAGTCAGGGGAAGGAAATAGTATCTCAGGCCATGGAAGTTCACAGATATGTCAACACAAAGGACACAAGAACAACACCAAGACATAACATTATTAAAATGGCAAAGATCAAAGACAAGGACAGAGTAGTAAAAATAGTAAGAGAGAGAAAAACGATCACTTAAAAAGGAAAACCCATTAGGGTATCATCAGACATGTCAGAAGAAACCTTACAGGTCAGAAGGGAATGGCATGATATATTCAAGGCAAGGAAACAGAAGGGCCTCAAACCAAGAATAATGTATCCAGACAGATTATCATTTACATTTGAAGGAGGGATTAAACAATTCCCAGATAAACAAAAGTTGAGGGAATTTATGTCCCATAAACCATCTCTACAGTGTATTTTAAGGGGACTGT
Source organism: Manis pentadactyla (assembly GCF_030020395.1). NCBI lineage: Eukaryota > Metazoa > Chordata > Mammalia > Pholidota > Manidae > Manis > Manis pentadactyla. The sequence goes on along the minus strand of NC_080038.1, from coordinate 51,084,444 downwards.
TCTAGATGGAAGTATGACTAAGGCTAAACAGATGTCAACAGAGAAAATAAATGAACAGCAAAGGAAGGAGAACAACTAAATAATAACCAAAAGCAAAATTAAATCAGCTACACACAAAGTCAATCAAGGTATACACAAAGAGTACAGAAAATAAAGAGTGGAGGAGGACAAAAAAGAAGGGAGATAAAAAGGAATCATCATAATGTATTCATAATAGCATACTATTAGAGTTACATTAGACTGATAGTAAAGAAGCAGCCCTTGAAACTTTGGTAATCATAAACCAAAGCCTGCAATGGCAATAAGTACATATCTTTCGATAATCACACTAAATGTAAATGGAATAAACACACCAAACAAAATACACAGAGTTAAAGAATGGATAAAAAAGCAAGACCCATCAATATGCTGCTTACAAGAGAGTCACTTCAAACCCAAAGACATACAGATACTAAAAGTGAATGGATGGGAAAAGATGTTTCATGCAAATAATAGTGAGAAATCAGCAAGGGTTGCAGTACTTTTATCAGACAAAATAGACTTCAAAATAAGTAACAAGAGAGAAAGAAGGACATTACATAATGATAAAGGGGTCAGTCCACAAAGAGGATATAACCATTATAAATACCTATGCACCCAAAATAGGAGCACCTACATATGTGAAACAAATACTATCAGAAATAAAGGGGAAGTAGAATGCATTGCATTCATTTTAGTAGACGTCAACACACCACTTACTATAAAGGACAGATCAACCATATAGAAAGTAAGTAAGGACACAGAGGTACTGAACAACACATTAGAACAGATGGGCCTAACAGACATCTAAAGAACATTCCACTAAAAAGCATCAGGATACATATTCTTCTCAAATGCACATGGAATATTTTCCATAATAGACCACATACTAGGCCACAAAAAAAGCCTCATCAAATTAAGAAAGATTGAAATTGTACCAACCAACTTCTCAGATCACAAAGGTATCAAACTAGAAATAAATTTTACTATAAAACAAACATGCTCACAAACACATGGAGGCTTAATAACATGCTCCTAAATAACCAATGGATCGATGACAAAATTAAAACAGATCAAGCAATATATGGAGACAAATGAAAACAACAGCACAATGACCCAACTTCTGTGAGACATAGCATAGGCAGTTCCAAGAGGAAAATATATAGGAATCCAGGCCTACTTAAAGAAGGAAGAAAAATCCCCAATGAATAGCCTAATTTCACAATTATTGACACTGGAAAAAGAAGAACAAATGAGGCCCAAAGTCAGCAGAAGGAGAGATATAATAAAGATCAGAAAACAAATAAATAAAATTGAGAAGAATAAAACAACAGAAAGAATTAATGAAACCAAGAGCTGGTTCCTTGAGAAAATAAACAATAGATGAACCCCTAGCCATACTTATTAAGAGAAAACGGTATCTACACACATAAACACAATCAGAAATGAGAAAGTAAAAATCACGATGGATATGACAGAAATACAAGGAATTATTAGAGAATACTATGAAAAATAATATGCTAACAAATTGGATAACCTAGAACAAATGGACAACTTTCTAGAAAAATACAGTCTTCAGAGACTGATCAAGGAAGAAGCAGAAAATCTGAACAGACCAATTACCAACAACAAAATTGAATCAGGAATAAGAAAACTACTCAAGAACAAAATCTCTGGGGCAGATGGATTCACTGCTGAATTTTATCAGACATTTAGAGAAGACATAATACCCATTCTCCTTAAAGTTTACCTAAAAATATGAGGAGAGAATACTTTCAAACTCATTCTATGAAGCCAGCAACACTCTAATACCAAAACCAGGCAAAGACACCACAAAAAAAGTAAACCAGAGACCAATATCCCTGATGAACATAGATGCAAAAATACTCAACAAAATATTAGCAACCTGAATTGAAAAACACATCAAGAGATCATATATCATGATCAAGTGCTATTTATTCCAGGGATGCAAGTATGATACAACATTAGAAAATCCATCAATATCATAAACTATATCAATAAAAAGAATGACAAAAATTACATGATCTCCACAGATGCTGAAAAAGCATTTGACAAAATTCAACATCCATTCATGATAAAAACTCTCAACAAAATGGGTATAGAGGGCAAGTACTTCAACATAATAAAGGCCATATATGACAAATCCACAGCCAACATCATACTTAACAGTGAAAAGCTAAAATCTTTACCTCTAAGATTGGGAAGAAGACAAGGATGCCACTCTCCTTGGTTTTATTCAACATCATGCTGGAGGTCCAAGTCACAGCAATCAGAAAACACAAAGAAATAAAAGGCATCCAGATTGGTAGGGACGAAGTCAAACTGTCTCTGTTTGCACATGACATGATATTATACAAAAAAAACCCCTAAGGAATCCAGTCCAAAATTAGAACTAATATGTGAATTACACAAAGTTGCTGGATACAACATTAATACACAGAAATGTGTTGCATTCTTATATGCTATCAATGAACTAGCAGAAAGAGAAATTAGGAAAACAATTACATTCACAATTGCATCAAAAATACCTAGGAATAAACCTAACCAATTAAGAGAAAGACCTGTACCCTGAAAACTACAAGACACTCGAGAGAAATTAGAGAGGACACTAATGAATACAAATTCATCCCATGCTCTTGGGTAGGAAGGACTAATATTGTCAAAATGGCCATCCTGCCAATGCAATCTACAGATTCAGTGCAATCCCTATCAAAATAAAAACAGCATTCTTCAATGAACTGGAACAAATAGTGCTAAAATTCATGTGGAACCACAAAAGATTCCAAATAGCCACAGCAATCTTGAGAAGGAAGAATAAATCAGGGGGGATGATGCTCCCCAACTTCAAGCTCTACTACAAAGCCACAATAATCAAAACAATTTGGTACTGGCACAAGAAGAGACCCATAGACCAGTGGAACAGAATAGAGAGTCCCGAGATTAACCCAAGCATATATGGTCAATTAATAAACAATAAAAGAGCATGGATATACAATGGGAAAATGACACTCTCTTCAACAATTGGTGTTGGCAAAACTGGACAGCTATATCTAAGAGAATGAAACTGGATTTCTACCTAACTCCATACACAAAAGTTAACTCAAAATGGATCAAAGACCTGAAAGTAAGTCATGAAACCATTAAACTATTAGAAGAAAACATAGGCAAAACTCTCTTGAATATAAACATGAGCAACTTTTTCATGAGTGTATCTCCCTGGGCAAGGGAAGCAAAGGCAAAATTGAACAAGTGGGACTATATCAAACTAAAAAGCTTCTGTATAGCAAAGGACACTATCAGTAGAATAAAAAAGGCATCCTACAGTATGGGAGAATATATTAATAAATGACATATCTGATAAGGGGTTACCATCCAAAATATATAAAAAAAACTCACATGCCTCAACAAACAAAAAGCAAATAATCTGATTTAAAAATGGGCAGAGGATCTGAACAGACACTTCTCTAAAGAAGAAAAATTCAGATGGCCAACAGGCACATGAAAAGATACTCCACACTGCTAATCATAAGAGAAATGCAAATTAAAACCACAATGAGATATCACCTCACATCAGTTAGGATGGCCAACATCCAAAAGAAAAACAACAAATGCTGGTGAGGATGTGGAGAAAGGGGAAGCCTCCTACACTTCTGGTGGGATTGTAAATTAGTTCAACCATTGTGGAAAGAAGTATGGAGCTTCCTCACAAAACTAAAAGTAGAAATACCATTTGAACCAGGAATTCCACTTCTAGGAATTTATCCTAAGAATGCAGAATCACAGATTCAAAAAGACATATGCACTGCTATGTTTATCACAGCACTATTTACAACAGCCAAGAAATCGAAGCAACCTAAGTGTCCATCAATAGATGAATGGATAAAGAAGCTGTGGTACATATACACAATGGAGTATTATTCAGCCATAAGAGGAAAACAAATCCTACCATTTGCAACAACATGGATGGAGCTAGAGTGTATTATGCTCAGTGAAATAAGCCAGGTGGAGAAAGACAAGTACCAAATGATTTCACTTGTCTGTGGAGTATAACAACAAAGCAAAAACTGAAGGAACAAAACAGCGGTAGACTCACAGAACCCAAGAATGTACTAACAGTTACCAAAGGGAATGGAACTTGGGAGGTGGGAGGAAGGAAGGGATAAGGGGATTAAGGGGCATTATGATTAGAACACAAAATGTAGGTGGGGGGTGGCATGGAAAGCAGTATAGCACAGAGAAGACAAGTAGTGACTCTATAGCATCTTACTATGCTATTGGACAGTAACTGTAATGGGGTATGTGGTGGGGACTTGATAAGTGGGGGAATCTTTTAACCACAATGTTGCTCATGTGATTGCATATTAATGATACCATAATGAAAAATAAATAATAATAATAAAAAAGATGTGGTACATATACACAATGGAATACTATTCAGCCATACGAAAGAAACAAATCCTACCATTTGCAATATCATGGATCGAGCAAGAGGGTATTATGTCAGTGAAATAAGTCAGGCAGAGAAAGACTAATACCAAATGATCTCCCTCATTTGTGGAGGATAACAATGAAGCAAAACTGAAGGAACAAAACAGTAGCAGACACACAGTCTCTAAGATGTCACTAGTGGTTACCAAAGGGGAGGTGTGGGGGAGGGTAGGTGGGGAGGGATAGAAAAGAGGATTGACCTGCTTTATGATTAGTACACATGGTGTTGGGGAGGTCACAGGGAAGACAGTGTAGCACAGAAAAATAAAAGTAGTGACTGTGTGGCATCTTACTACACTGATGGACATTAACTGCAGTGGGGTATAGGGGAGAGTTGATGAAATGGGTGAATGTAGTAACCACAGTGTTTTTCTTGTGAAACCTTCATAAGAGTGTATATCAATGATACCTTAAAAAATAACTTAATTATTTAATTAATTTAAAAAAGATAGTATATCAATGGTACTTTAATTTAAAATGTATATATATATATATAAAGATGCTTCTATGTTTTGTCTGGTGAAATGGTACATATAAAAATAGAGTATTCCGGAGGCGGAGCCAACATGATGGCGTGAGTAGGACAGAGGGAATCTCCTCCCAAAAACATATATATTTTTGAAAATACAACAAATACAACTAACCCTAATAGAGAGACCAGAAGACACAGGACAACAGCCAGACTACATCCACACATGCGAGAGCCCAGTGCCTGGTGAAAGGGGTAAGATACAACCCCCGGCCCAGCGGGACCCGAGCATGCTTCCCCCCAGCTCCTGGAAGGGGGCACAGGGAGCCCAGGACTGCTAAACACCCAGCCCCAGCCACCCGCACCAGAGCGAAGACACAGTGCATGCTTGGAGGGCTGGAAACTAGGGAAACAGGGCAGCAAGACCTCTGAGCAGGTTCCAAAGCTGATGCCCCTGGGACAAAGAAAAGCGAGTGCTTTTTGAAAGTCTTAAAGGGACAGGGACATAACAGCTGGATGAAAACAACACAGGTCACAGCCCAGTGGCTGGAAATTACAGGGGAAACTGGGCGCACTAACACCCTGGGCAACAGCTCTGAGACCCCACATGGAGGTAAAAAGCCAAACAGCCCCCCTGTCCATTACCCCTCCAGGTGCTGCAAAAGAAGAGAAGCAGCCTAAGGCTGGTCACGCCCTCAGAAAGGGAGCTTCCTACGCTCCGGCCGGGTAAGACACAGAGACCCAGTCTACACGCAATTAACCAACACAAGCCACTAGGGGTCGCAGTTGTCCCAGTAAAGAAAGGCCAGTAGCAAGTGAAAAGTTTGGCCCTCCCAGCTGACAGTCAATAGCACCCGTCAACAAGAAAAGGCAAAAAAATATGATCCAGACAACACGAACCCAGACAACTTCGACATCTGCTACATCTTCCCCTGAGAAGAAACCTGGGGAGATAGATCTAACCAGTCTTTCCGAAAAAGAATTCAAAACAAAAGTCATAACCATGCTGATGGACTTGCAATGAAATATGCAAGAACTAAGGAAGGAGAATACAGAAATAAAACAAGCTCTGGAAGGACTTCAAAACAGAATGGACGACATGCAAGAGACCATTAATGGACTAGAAAACAGAGAACAGGAACACAGAGAAGCTGATGCAGAGAGAGATAAAAGGATCTCCAGGAATGAAAGAATTCTAAGAGAGCTGAGTGACCAATTGAAATGGAACAATGTCCTCATTATAGGGGTACCAGAAGAAGAAGAGAGAGAAAAAGGGATAGAAAGTGTCTTTGAGGAAATAATTGCTGAAAACTTCCCCAAACTAGGGGAAGAAATGGCCTCTCAGACCACAGAGGTACACAGAACTCCCATGACATGGGATACAAGGAGGGCAACACCAAGACACATAATAATTAAAATGGCAAAGATCAAAGACAAGGACAAAGTATTAAAGGCAGCCAGAGAGAAAAACAGGTTACCTATAAAGGAAAACCCATCAGGCTATCATCAGACTTCTCAACAGAAACCCTACAGGCCAGAAGAGAATGGCATGATATACTTAATGCAATGAAACAGAAGGGCCTCGAACCAAGACTACTGTATCCAGCACGAATATCATTTAAATATGAAGGAGGGATTAAACAATTCCCAGACAAGCAAAATTTGAGAGAATTTGCCTCCCACAAACCACCTCTACAGGATATTTTAGAGGGACTGCTCTAGATGGGAGCACTCCTAAGACTAAATAGATGTCACAGAAGAAAATAAAATCACAGGAAAGAAAGCAGAACAACCAAATACTAACTAAAGGCAAAAAATAAAATCAACCACCCACAAAAGCAGTCAAAGGAACCACAAAAGAGCACAGAATAAAACAACCAACATATAAAGAATGAAGGAGGAGAAATAAAAATGGAGAGAAATAAAGAATCATCAGACTGTCTTTACAATACCTCAATAAGTGAGTTACATTAGACAGTAAGACAGTAAAGAAGCTAACCATGAACCATTCATAACCACTAATCTAAAGCTTGCAATGGAAATAAGTACGTATCTTTCAATAATTACCCCAAATGTAAATGGAATGAATGCACCAATCAAAAGACACAGAGTAATAGAATGGATAAAAATCCAAGACCCATCTATATGCTGCTTACTAGAGACTCTCCTCAAACACAAAGACATGCATAGACTAAAAGTCAAGGGATGAAAAAAGATATTTCACGAAAACAATAGGGAGAAAAAAGCAGGTGTTGCAATATGAGTATCAGACAAAATAGACTTCAAAACAAAGAAAGTAACAAGAGATAAAGAAGGACATTATACAGTGATAAAGGGGTCAGTCCAACAACAGGATATAACCATTATAAATATCTATGCGCCCAATAGAGGTGCACCAACATACGTGACACAAATACTAACAGAAATAAAGGAAATAGAATACAATGCATTCATTTTAGGAGACTCCAACACACCACTCACTCCAAAGGACAGATCCACCAGACAGAAAATGAGTAAGGACACAGAGGCACTGAACAACATACTAGAACAGTTGAACCTAACAGACATCTATAGAATTCTACATCCAAAATCAGCAGGATACACATTCTTCTCTAGTGCACATGGAACAGTCTCCAGAATTTACCACATACTAGGCCACAAAAAGAGCCTCAGTAAATTCAAAAAGATTGAAATTCTAACAACCAACATTTCAGACCATAAAGCTATAAAACTAGAAATAAATTGAACAAAAACATAAAGGTTCACAAACACATGAAGGCTTAACAGCATGCTCCTAAATAATCAATTGATCAACAACCAAATTAAAGTAGAGATCAAGCAATATATGGAAACAAATGACCACAACAACAGAGCCCCAAATTCTGTGGGACACAGTGAAAGCAGTTTTAAGAGGAAAGTATACAGCAATCCAGGCATATTTAAAGAAGGAAGAACAATCCCAAATGAATAGTCTAAAGTCACAATTATCGAAATTGGAAACAGAAGAACGAATGATGCCTAAAGTTAGCAGAAGGAGGGACATAATAAAGATCAGAGAAGAAATAAATAAAATTGAGAAGAATAAAACAATAGAAAAAATAAATGAAACCAAGAGCTGTTTCTTTGAGAAAATAAACAAAATAGATAAGCCTCTAGTCAGACTTACTAAGAGAGAAAGAGAATCAACACAAATCAACAGAATCAGAAATGAGAAAGGAAAAATCACGACAGACCCCACAGAAATACAAAGAATTATTAGAGAATACTATGAAAACCTATGTGCTAACAAACTGGTAATCCTAGATGAAATGGACAACTTCCTAGAAAAATACAACCTTCCAAGACTGACCCAGATAGAAACAGAAAATCTAACCAGACCAATTACCAGCAACAGAATTGAAGCGGTAATCAAAAAACTACCCAAGAGCAAAACCCTCGGGCCAGATGGATTTACTGTGAAATTTTATCAGACATACAGACAAGACATAACACCTATTCTCCTTAAAGTTTTCCAAAAAATAGAAGAGGAGGGAAAACTCCCAGACTCATTCTATGAAGCCAACATCACCCTAATACCAAAACCAACCAAAGATCCCACCAAAAAAGAAAATTACAGACCACTATCCGTGATGAACATAGATGCAAAAATACTCAACATAATATTAGCAAGGCGAATTCAAAAATACATTAAGAGGATCATACACCATGACCAAGTGGGATTCATCTCAGGGATGCCAGGATGGTACACTCAAAAATTCGTCAACACCATCCATCACATAAACAAAAACAAGGACAAAAACCACATGATCATCTCCATAGATGCTGAAAAAGCATTCGACAAAATTTAAAATCCATTCATGATAAAAGCTCTCAACTAAATGCATATAGAGAGCAAGTACCTCAACATCATAAAGGCCATATATGATAAACCCACAGACAACATCATACTTAATAGCAAGGAGCTGAAAACTTTTCCTCTGAGATCGGGTACAAGACAGGGATGCCCACTCTCCCCACTGTTATTCAACAGTACTGGAGGTCCTAGCCATGTCAATTAGACAAAACAAAGAAATAAAAGGCATCCATATAGGTGAAGAAGTCAAACTATAATTATTTACAGGTGACATGATCTTGTACTTAAAAAAGCCTAAAGACTCCACTCCAAAACTACTAAAACAGATATCTGAATTCAGCAAAGTTGCAGGATACAAAATTAATATATGGAAATCTGTGGCTTTCCTATACACTAACAATGAACTACCAGAAAAAGAAATCAGGAAAACAATTCATTCACAATTGCATCAAAAAGAATAAAATACCTAGGAATAAACCTAACCAAGGAAGTGAAAGTCACCTATACCCGGAAAACTACAAGACACTCTTTTTTAAAATTTCTTTTGGTATCACTAATCTACAATTACATGAAGGAGATTATGTTTACTAGGCTCCCCCTTCACCAAGTCCCCCCCACATCCCCGTTCACAGTCACTGCCCATCAACATAGTAAGATGCTGTAAAATCACTACTTGTCTTCTCTGTGTTGCAAAACCCTCACTGTGCCCCCCACACACACTATACATGCTAATCGTAATGTCCCCTTACTTTTTTCCCCGCCCTTATCCCACAATTCCCACCCGTCCTCCCCAGTCCCTTTCCCTTTGGTAACTATTAGTCCATTCTTGGGTTCTGTGCATCTGCTGCTGTTTTGTTCCTTCAGTTTTCTTTGTTCTTATACTCCACATATGAATAAAATCATTTGGTACTTGTCTTTCTCCGCCTGGCTTATTTCACGGAACATAATGCCCTCTAGCTACATCCATGTTGCTGCGAATGGTAGGATTTGTTTTTTTCTTATGGCAGAGTAATATTCCATTGTCTATATGTACCACATCTTCTTTATCCATTCATCTACTGATGGACATTAAGGTTACTTCCATATCTTGGTTATTGTAAATAGTGCAGCAATAAACATAGGGTTGCATCTGCTTTTTCAAACTGGAGTGCTGCATTCTTGGGGTAAATTCCTAGAAGTGGAATTCCTGGGTCTAATGGTATTTCTATTTTGAGCATTTTGAGGAACCTCCATACTGCTTTCCACAATGGTTGAACTAATTTACATTCGCACCAGCAGTGTAGGAGGGTTCCCCTTTCTCCACAACCTCGCCATGTTGCTTGTTGTTTGTCTTTTGGATGGTAGCCATCCTTACTGGTGTGAGATGATATCTCACTGTGGTTTTAATTTGCATTTCTCTGATGACAAGCGATGTGGAGCATCTTTTCATGCGCCTGTTGGCCATCTGAATTTCTTCTTTAGAGAACTGTCTACTCAGCTTCTCTGCCCATTTTTTAATTGGTTTATCTGCTTTTTCTTTGTTGAGGTGTGTGAGCTCTTCATATATTTTGGATGTCAACCCTTTATCGAATCTGTCATTTACTAATATATTCTCCCATACTGTAGGATACCTTTTTGTTCTATTGATGCTGTCCTTTGTTGTACAGAAGCTTTTTAGCTTGATATACTCCCATTTGTTCATTTTTGCGTTTGTTTCCCTTGACTGGGGAGATATGTTCAAGAAGAGGTCACTCATGTTTATGTCTAAGAGATTTTTGCCTATGTTTTTTTCTAAGAGTTTTATGGTTCATGACTTACATTCAAGTCTTTGATTAATTTCGAAATTACCTTTGTGTATGGGGTTATACAGTGATCCAGTTTCATTCTCTTACATGTAGCTGTCCAGTTTTGCCAGCACCATCTGTTGAAGAGACTGTCATTTCCCCATTGTATGTCCATGGCCCCTTTATCGAATATTAGTTGACCATATATGTTTGGGTTAAAGTTTGGAGTCTCTATTCTGTTCCATTGGTCTGTGGTTCTGCTCTTGTGCCAGTACCAAATTGTCTTGTTTACTGTGGCTTTGTAGTAGAGCTGGAAGTTGGGGAGTGAGATCCACCCCCCACTTTATTCTTCCTTCTCAGGATTGCTTTGGCTATTTGGGGTCTTTGGTGTTTCCATATGAATTTTTCAAATATTTGTTCCAGTTCATTGAAGAATGCTGTTGGTGGTTTCATAGGGATTGCATCGAATCTGTATATTGCTTTGGGTAGGATGGCCATTTTGACGATATTAATTCTTCCTAGCCAGGAGCTAGGATTTGTTAGTGACCTCTTTAATTTCTCTTAAAAGTGTCTTTTAAGACTTAAAAGTGTCTTTTAGCTACCATTTGTTAGTGACCACTTTAATTTCTCTTAAAAGTGTCTTATAGTTTTCAGGGTATAGGTCTTTCACTTCCTTGGTTAGGTTTATTCCTAGGTATTTTATTCTTTTGATGCAATTGTGAATGGAGTTGTTTTCCTGATTTCTCTTTCTGTTGGTTCATTGTTAGTGTATAGGAAAGCCACAGATTTCTGTGTGTTAATTTTGCATCCTGCAACTTTGCTGAGTTCCAATATCAGTTCTAGTAGTTTTGGGGTGGAGTCTTTAGGGTTTTTTATGTACAGTATCATGTCATCTGCAAATAGTGACAGTTTAACTTCTTCTTTACCAATCTGGATTCCTTGTATTTTTTTGTTTTGCCTGATTGCCATGGCTAGGACCTCCAGTACTATGTTAAATAACAGTGGGGTGAGTGGGCATCCCTGTCTTGTTCCCAATTTCAGAGGAAAAGCTTTCAGTTTCTCGCTGTTCAGTATGATGTTGGCTGTGGGTTTATCATAAATGGCCTTTATTATGTTGAGGTACTTGCCCTCTATTCCCATTTTGATGAGAGTTTTTATCAAGAATGGATGTTGAATTTTGTCGAATGGTTTTTCAGCATCTATGGAGATGATCATGTGGTTTTCGTCTTTCTTTTTTTTGATGTGGTGGATGATGTTGATGGATTTTCGAATGTTGTACCATCCTTGCATCCCTGGGATGAATCCCACTTGGTCATGGTGTACGATCCTTTTGATGTATTTTTTTAATTCGGTTTGCTAATATTTTGTTGAGTATTTTTGCATCTATGTTCATCAGGTATATTGGTCTGTAGTTTTCTTTTTTGGTTGTGTCTTTGCCTGATTTTGTTATTAGGGTGATGTTGGCTTCATAGAATGAGTTTGGGAGTATTCCCTCCTGTTCTATTTTTTGGAAAACTTTAAGGAGAATGGGTATTAAGTCTTCCCTGTATGTCTGATAAAATTCCTAGGTAAATCCATCTGGCCCGGGGTTTTGTTCTTTGGTAGTTTTTTGATTACTGCTTCAATTTCATTGCTGGTAATTGGTCTGTTTAGATTTTCTGTTTCTTTCAAGGTCAGTCTTGGAAGGTTGTATTTTTCTAGGAAGTTGTCCATTTCTCCTAGATTTCCCTGCTTGTTAGCATATAGGTTTTCATAGTACTCTCTAATAATTCTTTGTATTTCTGTTGGGTCCGTCATGATTTTTACTTTCTTGTTTCTGATTTTGTTGACCCTCTATTCCTCTTAATAAGTCTGGCTAGAGGCTTATCTATTTTGTTTATTTTCTCGAAGAACCAGATCTTATTTTCATTGATTTTTGCTATTGTTTTATTCTTCTCAATTTTATTTATTTCTTCTCTGATCTTTATTATGTCCCTCCTTCCGCTGACCTTAGGCCTCATTTGTTCTTCTTTTTCCAATTTTGATAATTGTGTCATTAGACCATTCATTTGCGATTGTTCTTCCTTCTTTAAATATGCCTGGATTGCTATATACTTTCCTCTTAAGACTGCTTTTGCTGTATCCCACAGTAGTTGTGGCTTTGTGTTGTTGTTGTCATTTGTTTCCATATATTCCCTGATCTCTATTTTAATTTGTTCGTAGATCCATTGATTATTTAGGAGCACGTTGTTAAGCCTTCATGTGTTTGTGAGCCTTTTTGTTTTCTTAGTAGAATTTATTTCTAGTGTTATACCTTTTCGGTCTGAAAAGTTGGTTGGTAGAATTTCAATATTTTTGAATTTACTGAGGCTCTTTTTGTGGCCTAGTATGTGGTCTATTCTGGAGAATGTTCCATGTGCACTTGGGAAAAATGTGCATCGTGTTGCTTTTGGATGTAGAGTTCTGTAGATGTCTATTAGATCCATCTCTTCTAGTGTGTTTTTCAGTGCCTCTGTGTCCTTACTCATTTTCTGTCTGGTGGATCTGTCCTTTGGGGTGAGTGGTGTGTTGAAGTCTCCCAAAATGAATGAATTGCATTCTATTTCCTCCTTTAATTCTGTTAGTATTTGTTTCACCTATGTTGGTGCTCCTATATTGGGTGCATATATATTTATAATGGTTATATCCTCTTGCTGGACTGAGCCCTTCATCATTATGTAATGTCCTTCTTTGTCTCTTATTACTTTATTTATTTTTAAGTCTATTTTGTCTCATACTAGTAATGCAACACCTGCTTTTTTCTCTCTGTTGTTTGCATGAAATATCTTTCTCCAACCCGTGACTTTTAATCTGTGCATATCTTTGGGTTTGCGGTGAGTCTCTTGTAAGCAGCATATAGATGGGTGTTGCTTTTCTATCCATTCTATTACTCTGTGTCTTTTGATTGGTGCATTCAGACCATTTACATTTAGGGTGTTTATTGAAAAATATGTACTTATTGCCATTGCAGGCTTTAGATTTGTGGTTACCAAAGGTTCAAGGTTAGCTTGTTTACTACCTTACTGTCTGACCTCACTCGCTTATTGAGCTGTTATAAACACAGTCTGATGATTATTTCTTTCCCTTCTTTTACCTCCTCCTCCATTCTTCATATGTTGTTTGTTTTGTTCTGTGCCCTTTTTACGAGTGCTCCCATCTAGAGAAGTCCCTCTAAGATACCCTGCAGAGGTGGTTTGTAGGAGGCAAATTCCCTCAACTTTTGCTTGTCTGGGAATTGTTTAATCCCTCCTTCATATTTAAATGATAATCGTGCTGGATACAGTATCCTTGGTTCAAGGACCTTCTGTTTGAGTGCATTAAGTATATCATGCCATTCTCTTCTGGCCTGTAAGGTTTCTGTTGAGAAGTCTGATGATAGCCTGATGGGTTTTCCTTTGTAGGTGACCTTTTTACTCTCTCTGGCTGCCTTTAATACTCTGTCCCTGTCCTTGATCTTTGCCATTATAATTATTATGTGTCTTGTTGTTTTCCTCTTTGGATCCCGTCTCTCAGGAGTTCTGTGTGCCTCCGTAGTCTGAACAACTATTTCCTCCCCCAGTTTGGAGAAGTTCTCAGCCATTATTTCTTCAAAGACACTTTCTATCCCTTTTTCTCTCTCTTCTTCCTCTGGTACCTCTATAATGCACATATTGTTCCTTTTGGATTGGTCACACAGTTCTCTTAATATTGTTTCATTCCTGGAGATCCTTTTATTTCTCTCTGCATCAGCTTCTATGAGTTCCTGTTCTCTGGTTTCTATTCCATCAATGGCCTCTTGCATCTTATCCATTCTGCTTGCAAATCCTTCCAGAGTTTGTTTCACTTCTGTAATCTCCCTCCGGACATCTGTGATCTCCCTCCGAATGTCTGTAATCTCCCTCGGGACTTCATCCCTTAGCTCTTGCATATTTCTCTGCAGCTCTGTCAGCATGTTTGATTTTTATTTTGAATTCTTTTTCAGGGAGACTGGTTAGGTCTGCCTCTGCAGATCCTTTCTCAGGTGTAACTCTGTTGAACTGGACCAGATTTTTTTGCCTTTTCATGGTGATTGCAGTGACTGTAGGCAGGTTGCGGTTGTGTCAGCTGGGAGAAGAAAGTCCTTTCCTGCTTGCTGGATGCCTTGCCCTTCTCCGCTGCCTGTGATGGCTACCTGCACTCCTGGAGCAGCCACCAGGTTAATCTCCTAAGCTGCTGTTGGCAGGGTGTCCATCAGAGCAGTGCAGAGCCCTGCAGAGAGTGGCAGGCATGCCAGGTGTGCTCCTCCGTGCTAGCGGCGACCCTGCCGGGCATCTGTGTGGCAGCAACAGCCTTTGGGTCTGGCCCCAGCGGCTGTGCATTGGGCTGGGATTCTGGTCGGCTCCTCGGAGTGCACCTGCTCCCTCTGGCTCCACTGCCGGTACTTGGGGGGCTTTTCCAGACAGGCTTCTACCGGGCTCTGGCTTCACTGTCACTGGTGCGCGTGAGCCATGCCCAGGCTGTTCTGTCACACCGCTACGGGCTAGCCCTGCGGGGCATGGTTCTGCTCTTGGTTCCTTCTAGCACTACCGCCCCTGGCGCGTGCTCCCACTCTCCTGCTACTGGGCCCGTGTGTCGTGGTCCACTCCAGTTGGAGGAATGACTGGCAGGCTGCCTAGTCCTGTGAGGGGCTTCAGGGCTGCACTGCCTTCATTTAGGGTGCCATTTTTCCCCAGTATTCCCAGCTGCCGGGACAACTTCGTCCAGCTATGGGGTCCCTGTCTCCTTAAGACTTGCAGAAAGCACTCGCTTTTCTTTTGTCTCAAGGGCGCCAGTTGCGGGGACCTGCCCACAGGTTTTGCTTTTCCGTTTCTCTAATATCCAGCACCCCATGCACCTTGTGTCTGCATTCTGGGTGTGGATTTCTAGAGCTGGTTGTTTAGCAGTCCTGGGCTTTCATTCCCTCCCCGTTCCGACTCCTTTCTTCTGCTGGTTTTGGGGTGGGGGAGCGTTCGGGTTCCGCCTGGCCGTGGCTTGTATCTTACCCCCTTCATGTGATGCTGAGTTCTCGCAGATGTAGATGTATCCTGGCTGTTGTACTGCATCCACTGGTTTCTCTTTTAGAAATAGTTGTATTTATTGTATTTACATAAATGTATATGTTTTGGGGAGTATATTTCCTCTGAACTACTTATGCTGCCATCTTCCTGTCCCCTTCTGGTCACTCTTTTAGGAATAGTTGTATTTGCTATATTTTCAAAATATATATGGTTTTCGGAGGAGATTTCTGCCACCCTACTCACACAGACATCTTTTCCTCTATCCTCTTCTACATTTTTAGAATACTTTAAGATGGATGGGAATGAGCTCTTCTTTTAAAGTTTGGTAGACTTCAACTGTGAAGCCATATGGTCCTAGAATTTTGGTTGTTGGCTGTTTTTTTTTTATTTCCAATTCAATTTTGTTACTGATAATAAGTCTGTTCAGATTTTCTGTTTCTTCTTGGATCAGTCTTGGAAGATTGTACTTTGCTAGGAGTTTGTCCATTTCTTCTGGGTCACCAAATTTATTGGCATATAATTTTTCATAGAATTTTCATAATTGTATTTCTGTGTAGTCAGTTGTAAATCCTCCTTTTTTTAATTTTGTTTTTTTTGTCATCTCATTTTTGGATTGTCTCTTTTTTTTTATCTTCCCAATGAACCAGGTCTTGGGACTATTGATTTTTCATATTGTTTCCTTATTCTCTATTTTGTTTCTGTTCTAATCTTTATTATATTGCCCCCTCCACTGACTTTGGTTTTCATTTTTCTACATCCCTTAGTTGTCAGTGTAGACTATTTATTTGGGATTGTTCTTCTGCCTTGAAATAGCCTTGTACTGCTATGTACTTCCCTCTTAAAAATTCTTTTGCAGCATCCAACATATTTTGAACTGTTGTGTTTCTGGGGTTTTTTTTTGTCCATACATTGTCTGATTTTTTCTTTGATTTGTTCCCTGATACATTGAATAAATAGGAGGATGTTGTTGAGTCTCCATGTGTTTGTGGGTTTTCCTTTGTTTTCTTGATGTAATTGATTTCTAGTTTCAGGCCACTGTGATCTGAAATCTTTCTTGATACAGTTTCTATCTTTTTAATTTATTGAGGCTTTTTTTGTGTCCTAATGTGTTATCTATTCATGTGCACTGGAGAAAAATGTATATCCTGCTGCTTTTCATTGGAATGTTCTGTATTTATCTGTTAGGTTCATCTGGTCTAATGTGTTATTCATTATCTCTGTGTCCTTATTTATTTTCTGTCTGCCTGATCTGTCCATTGATGTAAGTGAGTCATGTTAAAATCCCCTTATATCATTGTGTTGCTGTCTGTTTTTCCCTATAGGTCTGTTACCATTAGTTATATATATTCAAGTGCTCTAATGTAGGGTGCATAGATATTTGCAATTGTTATATCCTCTTTAGGACTGATCCCTTTACCATTATGTAATGCCCTTCTTTCTCTCATTTTACATTCTTTGTTTTGAAATCTATTTTTTTCTAATTAAGTTCTGTTTCTCCAGCTTTTCTCTTTCTTTTATTTGAATGAAGTATCTTTTTCTATTCTTTAACTTTTAGTCTAAGTATGTCTTTAGGTCTTAACTGAGTCTCTAATAGGCAGCATACAGATTAGTCTTGTTTCTTTATCCATTCTGATACCCTATATGTTTTGATTAGTGCATTTAGTACATTTACATTTAAGATAAGTATTGTTAAGTATGTACTTACTGCCATTTTATTGTTTTATGGTTGGTTTTATAGTTACTCTCTGCTCCTGTCTTCCTCCCTTATACTCTTCTCTTTTGATTTGATGGTTTTCTTTAGTGTTATGCTTGAATTTTAAAAAATTTTTTGTGTATTGACATAGGCTTTGAGTTTGTGGTTACCACTGAGATTATCATTTCCTAAATATACAACAGTCAATATTATATTAGTCTCTCAATTTTAAACACATTCTAAATGAACTACTTGTTAATTCATCTCCTCCTCCACAGCTTAAATGTCATAAAATACATTTTTTGTGTATCCCTTGACTACTTTTGTATATAGTTAGTACTAATGCTTTGTTTTTTTAAAAAACATCCTACTTCCCTAGAAATTGATCTACTACATTTATTTTAGGTTTATATTCACTGAGGAAAAATATTTAGACATAAGAATATTTCCATCAATGGAAATTTCATTAACATATCCTGTAAGGCTGGGTTAGTGGTGGTGAATTCTTTACTTTTTGGGGAAACTCTTAATATTTCCATCATTTCTAAATGATAACCATGCTGGATAGAAAATTCTTGGCTGTGGGTTCTTCCCTTTCAATACATTAAATATTCCGGCCACTCCTTCCTGGTCTGTAAAGTTTTTACTGAGAATTGTGCTGATGGCCTTTTGTAGTTACCCTTATAGATAAATATCTGCCTCTCTCTTGCTCATAGTAAAATTCTCTCTTTATTTTTAATTGTTACCATTTTCGTTACTGTATGCCTTGGTGTTTTCTTCCTGGGTTCCTATTCTTAGGGCTCTCTGTGCTTCTATGGCCTGAGTGTCTTTTCCTTCCCTAGATTAATGGAAATTTTCAGCTATTTTTATTTCAAAAAGACTTTTGACTCCTTTGTCTCTATCTCTCTATCTCTCTCTCCTTTTGAGACCTCTATTATGCAAATATTGTTTTACTTGGATTTTTCCCATACTCTCAGCATCTTCTCATTTTTAGAAATAATTGTTTCTCTCTGTTCTTCATCTTGGTTACTCTGCTCTCCTATATCTTCCATCACACTAATTATTTCCACTAATTCTAGCAGTATACTAATCATTTTATCTATTGTATCTTTTCATTTCATTCACTGTATCTTCAGCTCTCCTCTACAAATTTTCTATGTTGAATTTCTCAGTGAGACCATCAATTATTTTACTCAGTTCTGTGAACATCTGTATGACTGTTACTTTGAATTATTTATAAGGAGTATTGCTAAGCTCTGTTTCATTTAAACATTTTACTGATGTTTTATCTTGTTCTTTTGTTTAGAACATATTCGTCTGCCTCCTCAGTTTGGGTTTCTGTGTTTCTTCCTTTGTGTTAGATAGATCAGGTATACATCCTGGTCTTCAAATTAATGTCTTTATAAAATAGGTGTCCTGTGGTGATGAGAAGCTCAAGACCGTTGCTCATCAGTACCTGGTTCTCTTTTGTGGCTGAGCCATAACTGCAGTTGCTGAGTGGATGGAAGTTGCTGCATTTCTGCCTGGTGCTGGCAGTGGCTGATCAGCTTACCTCTGTGCACCTTTTGTGTGATGTGAGACACTTCCGCTGGGATTCACTGTGGGCAGTTCCATCCTTTGCCTGCAATTCAGTAGCTTTACTGAGTTTGCTAGTCATGGTGGGTATGCAGGGGAGTGCTGCTGGAGGGCTGAGATAACCAATAAGGGAGCTGAAGATTTTCAGATCGAGTTCCTGTAAATGCCTGACCAGTTGGATTGAGGGAGTTCTGGGAAAACCGGCAAATTGTAGTCTGCCCTCTACCTACAAGGCAGCAAATTACACCACTGCTAAGCCAAGTGGGCCAAACAGTGTGCATAGGGATGTGACTCTGTGGGGATGAGATTCCAGTGATGGTGATGAATCATTTGTGACTGTCTAGCACAAGTGCATGACCAGTTCTTCTGAGGGAGGGCTCAGAAAGCATAATCCACCTGCCCTTTTTCCTCAGTGAGCTCACTCCTCAACTTTATAGTGACTTATGTAGTAGGTCTGTGGTGCTCAGAAGCTCAACAACCTCTGCTCACCAGAGCCCAGTTCTCTGTTGCAGGTGAGCTTCAGCTTCTGTTGGCCAGCTGTGGGGACCCACCTTTCTGTATGTCTGCCAGTAATGGCTTATTCACACACCTAGAAGATCTACCTAAAATGAAAGAAGAAACATGGATACCCAGACAAACTAAGGAGGCAGAGAAATATATTCTAAACAAAAGGATAAAATAAAACACCAGAAAAAATGCTAAATGAAGTGGAGATAAAAAATTACAAGATAATTCAAAGGAATGGTCATATAGATGCTCAGTGACCTGATGAAAGCAATTCAGGATGTCAAAGAGAATTTCAAGAAAGAGAAAATATGAAAAAGGTCCATTCAGGGATGAAGAATATAAAAACTGAAATTAAATATACATTACATGGAATGACCAATAGGCTGCAGGAGGCAGAACAGATCAGCATGATGAAAGATAGAAAACTGTAGAGTAACCAGGATGAGGAACACAGAGAAAATATAATTTTTTAAAAAGAAGATGCTAAGAGGACTCTGCACCAACTTCAAATGAATCAATATTCACATAACTGGGTGGAGTGTCCCAGGAAGAGAAGAGAAATACAAAGGGATCAAAAGACAATTTGAGAAGAAATAATAGCTGAAAACTTCCCCAACCTTAAGAAGCAATCAGACATCCATGCCCTTGAAGCACACAAAGCCCCTAAAAAGATTATCCCAAGGAGGTTCACACAAAGACACATAGTAATTGAAATGGCAAAAATTAAACACAAAGAAAAAATCTTAAAAGCAGCAACAGAAAAGCAGACCATTACTTGTGAGGGAAACTCCATCAGGCTATCAAATAATTTTAAAGGTCAGAAGGGAGTGGCATGAAATATTCAAAGTACTGAAAGTGAAAAAAAAATCTACAACCAACAAACCTCTACTCAGCAAGATTATAATTCAGAGTTGAAGGAAATATTAAATGTTTCCCAGATAAATGAAGGTTAGAAGAATTTTCCATCACTAAATTGACATTGCAAGAATGTTTTTCACCTGAGAATATAAACCTAAAGTAAAGGTCAATCACAAGGAAAGCAGAAAGTTAAGACAAGAGTATTAAAATAAATTATACAAAACATTAGGTAAGGGACATATGAAAAGATGTACATTATGGCATCATATACATAAATATGGAGCAGTAAAAGAATTAAAAAGTAGTACTTCTGGGGGGGGAGCCAAGATGGCTGCATGAGTAGAGCAGCAGAAATCTCCTCCAAAAACCACACATATTTTTGAAAATACAACTATTCCTAAAAGAGAGACCAGAAGATACAGGACAACAGCCAAGCTACATCAACACCTGTGAGAACCCAGCACCTCACGAAGGGGGTAAGATACAAGCCGTGGCCGGGTGGGACACGACAGTGCCCCTCACCCAAGCTCCCCAGCTGGAGGAGAGGAGTCTAGTGGGGAGGGAGTGGGAGCCCAGGACAGCTAAATACACAGTCCTAGCCATCCGCACTGGAAGCACAGACACATAGTGTGTGGTGTGCAGGATACTAGGGAAACGGGACAGTAAAACCTGTGAGTGGGTACCCACAGCCAGCATCCCTGGGACAAAGAAAAGCGAGTGCTTCTTGAAACTCTTAAAGGAACAGGAGCCTCACAGCTTGATGGAAGCAAGCCAGCACACACAGCCCAGCAGCTGGAAATCCTGGGGAACTATGAGCCCCCTAACCCCCTAAGCAACAGGGCAGCTCATAGGCCCCTCATGATGATAAGCAGCCTCCTGCCCATTCAACTTCTGACGTGGCCCCGCCATAGTGGAGCAGAAGCCTGAGACCAGAAACGCACACAGAAACTGCACAGAGCTTACTACACAGCGACCCGAGCAAGAATCAAAGACCTCATCTGCACGCAGCTGCCAAGTAAAAGCCAGTAGGGGTCGCCATTCTCCCAGGAGAGGAAGGCCACAAAATAGCAAGAAGGGATGTTCTCCCAGCTTACACATGTGCCAACTCCTCACAACAACCTCTATCACCATGAAAAGGCAGAAGAATTTGATCCAGACCAGAATCATATAGACATCCTCCCCTGGGAGGGAATTTGGGGAGATAAATTTAACCAATCTTCCTGAAAAAGAATACAAAGAAAAGGTAGCAACTAGGCTGAAGGAGCTGCAGAGAAAAATGCAAAAGTTAAAGGAGCAAGTACAGAGGGAGAAAACAGAAATAAAACAATCTCTGGAAGGACTTAAGAGCAGACTGTATGAGATGTAAAAGGCCATTAATGGTATAGAAATCAGAACAGGAGTACAGAGAAGCCGACGCAGAGAGAGATAAAAGGATCTCCAGGAATGAAAGAATATTAAGAGAACTGTGTGACCAAACTAAATGAAACAATATCTGAATTATAGGGGTAACAGAAGAAGAAGAGAGAGAAAAAGAGATAGAAAGTGTATTTGAAGAAATAATTGCTGAAAAATTCCCCAAACTGGGGGAGGAAATAGTTGCTCAGACCACGGAAGCACACAGAACTCCCAACAGAAGGGACAAAAGGAGGACAACACCAAGACACATAATTAAAATGGCAAAGTTCAAGGATAAGAACAGAGGATTAAAGGCAGCCAGAGAGAGAAAAAATGTCACATACAAAGGAATATCCACCAGGCGATCATCAGACTTCTCAACAGAAACCTTACAGGCCAGAAGAGAATGGTATGATATATTTAATGCAATGAAACAGAAGGGCATTGAACAAGAATACTGTATCCAGCACAATTATCATTTAAATATGAATGAGGAATTAAACAGCTCCCAGACAAGCAAAAGTTGAGGGAATTTGCCTCCCACAAACCACCTCTACAGGATATTTTAGAGGGACTGCTCTAGATGGGAGCACTCCTAAGACTAAATAGATGTCACAAGAGAAAATAAAATCACAGGAAAGAAAGCAGAACAACCAAATACTAACTAAAGGCAAAAAATAAAATCAAACACCCACAAAAGCAGTCAAAGGAAACACAAAAGAGCACAGAATAAAACACCCAACATATAAAGAATGAAGGTGGAGGAATAAGAATGGAGAGAAATAAAGAATCATCAGACTGTGTTTATAATACCTCAATAAGTGAGTTATATTAGACAGTAACATAGTAAAGAAGCTAACCTTGAACCTTTGCTAACCACTAATCTAAAGCCTGCAATGGCAATAAGTATGTATCTTTCAATAATCACCCTAAATGTAAATAGACTGAATGAACCAATCAAAAGCCACACAGGAACAGAATGGATAAAAAAGCAAGACCCATCTATATGCTGCTTACAAGAGACTCACCTCAAACCCAAAGACATGCACAGATTAAAAGTTGAGATGAAAAAAGATATTTCAAGCAAACAACAGGCAGAAAAAAGCAGGCGTTGCAGAACTTGTATCAGAAAAAATAGAGTTCAAAACAAAGAAAGTAAAAAGAGATAAAAAAGGACATTACATAATAATTACATAATGATAAAGGGGTCAGTCCAACAAGACGATATAGCCATTGTAAATATATATGCACCCAATACAGGAGCACCAGCATATGTGAAACAAATATTAACAGAATTAAAGGAGGAAACAGAATGCACTGCATTCATTTCAGGAGACTTCAATACACCACTCACTCCAAAGATAGATCCAACAAACAGAAAATAAGTAAGGACACAGACGTGCTAAACAACACACTAGAACAGGTGGACTTAATACACATCTATAGAACTCTACATCCAAAAGCAGCAGGATACACATTCTTCTCAAGTGCACATGGAACAGTCTCCAGAATAGACCACATACTAGGCCACAAAAAGAGCCTCAGTAAATTCAAAATGATTGAAATTCTAATAATCAACTTTTCAGACCATAAAGCTATAAACTAGAAATAAATTGTACAAAAAAACAAAAAGTTTCACAAACACATGAAGGCTTAACAGCGTGCTCCTAAATAATCAATGGAACAATGACCAAATTAAAATACAGATAAAGCAATATATGGAAACAAATGACCACAACAACAAAGCCCCAACTTCTGTGGGACACAGTGAAAGCAGTTTTAAGAGGAAAGTATATAGCAATCTAGGCATATTTAAAGAAGGAAGAACAATCCCAAATGAATAGTCGAAAGTCACAATTATCGAAATTGGAAAAAGAAGAACGAACGAGGCCTAAAGTTAGCAGAAGGAGGGACATAATAAAGATCAGAGAAGAAATAAATAAAATTGAGAAGAATAAAACAATAGCAAAAATCAATGAAACCAAGAGCTGTTTCTTTGAGAAAATAAACAAAATAGATAAGCCTCTAGCCAGAATTATTAAGAGAAAAAGAGAATAAACACACACCAACAGAATCAGAAATGAGAAAGGAAAAATCACGACAGACCCCACAGAAATACAAAGAATTATTAGAGAATACTATGAAAATCTATATGCTAACAAACTGGAAAACCTAGAAGAAATGGACAACTTCCTAGAAAAATACAACCTTCCAAGACTGACCCAGAAAGAAAGAGAAAATCTAACCAGACCAATTACCAGCAACAAAATTGAAGCAGTAATCAAAAAACTACCCAAGAGCAAAACCCTCGGGCCAGATGGATTTACTGCTAAATTTTATCAGACATACAGAGAAGACATAATACCTATTCTCCTTAAAGTTTTCCAAAAAATAGAAGAGGAGGGAAAACTCCCAAACTCATTCTATGAAGCCAACATCACCCTAATAACAAAAGCAGGAAAAGACCCCACTAAAAAGGAAAATTACAGATCAATATTCCTGATGAACATAGATGCAAAAATACTCAACAAAATATTTGCAAGCCAAATTCCAAAATACATCAAAAGGACCATACACCATGACCAAGCTTGATTCATCACAGGGATGCAGGGATGGTACAACATTCGAAAATCCATCAGTATCATCCACCACATAAACAAAAAGAAGGAAAAAAACCACACGATCATGTCCATAGATGCTGAAAAAGCATTCAACAAAATTCAACATCCATTCATGATAAAAACTCTCAACAAAATGGGTATAGATGGTAAGGACCTCAACATCATAAAGGCCATATAAGATAAACACATAGCCAACATCATACTGAACAGGGAGAAGCTGAAAGCTTTTCCTCTGACATCAGGAACAAGAGAGGGATGCCCACTCTCCCCACTATTATTCAATATAGTAACTGGAAGTCCTAGCCACGGCAATTAGAAAAAACAAAGAAATACAAGGAATCCAGATAGGGAAAGAAGAAGTTAAACTGTCACTATTTGAAGATCACATGATATTGTACATTAAAAAAACCCTAAAGATTCCACTCCAAGACTACTAGAACTAACATAGGAATTCAGCAAAGTTGGAGGATACAAAATTAACACACAGAAATTTGTAACTTTCCTATACACTAACAATGAACTAATGGAAAGAAAAATCAGGAAAACAATTCCATTCACAATGGACTCAAAAAGAACAAAATACCTAGGAGTAAACGTAAGCAAGGAAGTGAAAGACCTATACCCTGAAAACTACAAGACACTCTTAAGAGAAATTAAAGAGGACACTAACAAATGGAAACTCATCCCATGCTCTTGGCTAGGAAGAATTAATATCGTCAAAATGGCCTTCCTACCCAAAGCAATATACAGATTCAATGCAATCCCTATCAAATTACCAACAGCATTCTTCAACAAACTGGAACAAATAGTTCAAAAATTCATATGGAACCACCAAAAACCCTGAATAGCCAAGGCAATCCTGAGGAGGAAGAATAAAGTGGGGGGGGGGTGATCTAGCTCCCCAACTTCAAGCTCTACTACAAAGCCACAGTAATCAAGACAATTTGGTACTGGCACAAGAACAGAGCCACAGACCAGTGGAACAGACTAGAGACTCCAGACATTAACCCAAACATTTATGGTCAATTAATATATGATAAAGGAGCCATGGACATACAATGGGGAAATAACAGCCTCTTCAACAGTTGGTGCTGGCAAAACTGGACAGCTACATGTAGGAGAATGAAACTGGACCATTGTCTAACCCCATACACAAAAGTAAATTGGAAATGGATCAAAGACCTGAATGTATGTCATAAAACCATAAAACTCTTAGAAAAAATGTAGGCAAAAATCTCTTGGACATAAACTTGAGTGACTTCTTCATAAACATATTCCCTCGTGCAAGGGAAACCAAAGCAAAAATGAACAAAATGGGACTATATCAAGCTGAAAAGATTCTGTATAACAAAGGACACCATCAATAGAACAAAAAGGCAACCTACTTTATGAGAGAATATATTCATAAATGACAGATCCGATAAAGGCTTGATAGCCAAAATATATGAAGAGCTCACACACCTCAACAAACAAAAAGCAAATACTCCAATTAAAAATGGGCAAAGGATCTGAACAGACAGTTCTCCAAAGAAGAAATTCAGATGGCCAACAGACATATGAAAAGATGCTCCACATCGCTTGTCATCAGAGAAATGCAAATTAAAACCACAGTGAGATATCACCTCACACCAGTAAGGATTGCCACCATCCAAAAGACAAGCAACAACAAATGTTGGCAAGGTTGTGGAGAAAGGGGAACCCTCCTACACTGATGATGGGAATGTAAACTAGTTCAACCATTGTGGAAAGCAATTCCTCAAAAAGCTTAAAATAGAAATACCATTTGACCCAGGAATTCCACTTCTAGGAATTTACCCTAAGAATACAGCAACCCAGTTTGAAAAAGACAGATGCACCCCTATGTTTATTGCAGCACTATTTACAATAGCCAAGAAATGGAAGCAACCTAAGTGTCCATCAGTAGAAAAATGGATAAAGAAGATGTGGTACATATACACAATGGAATATTATTCAGCTGTAAGAAGAAAACAAATCATACCATTTGTAACAACATGGATGGAACTTGAGGTATTATGCTCAGTCAAATAATCCAGGTGGAGAAAGACAAGTACCAAATAATTTCACTTTTATGTGGAGTATAAGAACAAAGAAAAACTGAAGGAACAAAACAGCAGCAGAATCACAGAACCCAAGAATGGACTAACAGTTACCAAAGGGAAAGGGACTGGGGAGTATGGGTGGGAAGGGAGGGATAAGGGTGTGGAAAAAGAAAGGGGGCATTACTATTAGCATGTATAATGTTGGGGTAGGCATGGGGAGGGTTGGGCAACACAGAGAAGTAGTGATTCTACAGCATCTTGGTGTGCTGATGGACAGTTACTGTAATGGGGTTTGTGGGGGGGACTTGGTGAAGGGGGGAGCCGAGTAGACATAATGTTCTTCATGTAATTGTAGGTTAATGACACCAAAAAAAGTAGTACTTCTAGAATAGTTTGTAGTTGAGTGAACATCAACCCAATAGAGATTGTTATATATATCAGAAGTTATAAAAGAAGCTTATGATAGTCACAATCCTAGAGTCTGTCATACATACATGAAAAATAAAAAGAAAGGAATCCAAGCACAACAATAATGGAAACCATTACATCAAAACAGAAGAGAGGAAGAAAAAAAAAACAGAAAACAATGACCAAAATGGAAATAAGTACATTCCTAGCACTTTCTTTAAATGCAAATGGATGAAATCCACCAATAAAACATCATAGTGTATCTGACTATATAAAGTTAGAAGATATATGTATATACTGCCTACAAGAAACTCATCTTAGACCTAAAGACATACATAGGCTCAAGGCAAAGGGATGGAAAAAGATATTTCATGCAAATAAATGGGAGAAGAAAGAAGGAGCACCAATATTTATGTCACACAAAATAGATTTCAAAAGAAAGAAAGTAACAAGAGACAAAGGACATTATGTAATGATAAAGTGATCAGACCAACAAGAGGATATAAGAATTGCAAATTTCTCTGCACCCAACATAGGAACACATAAATATATAAAGCCAATATTAACTGAACTAAAGAAAGAAATTGACAGAAGCTTATTAGCATTTTAACACCCCACTTATATTATTAATGAGAGATCATACAGATAGAAAATAAAGAAGTAAAAGTGGTACTGAATGACATGTTAGACCAGATGAATGTAAGAGACTTAAGAGACACATATAGAATATTCCACCCAAAAGCAGCAGAATACACATTCTCAAGTGCACATGAAATGTTCTCTAGAATAGATCACATATTAGGTAACAAAAGGAATCTCAATAAATTTGAGAAGATTGAAACTGTGTGAAGCAACTTCACAGACCACAATGTTATAAAACCAGGAAAAATAAAGAGGAGAAACATAAACACATGGAGGCTAATCACCTGTCTAAAATAAACAACGGATTAAAAGACTAGTCAAAGAGGAAATCAAATAATATGTGGATACAAAACAAAAGTGAAGCACAATGATTCAAAACATGTAGGGGGTAGCAAAAGTGATTCTAAAAGGGAAGTTCAATTAAAAAGAGGCCTACCTCAAGCAACAAAAATAATCCCAAATTAATAACCTTACAACTGAAGGAAATAGAAAAAGAAAAAAAATCCAAAGTTAGTACAAAGAGGAGCATAATAAATTGGAGCAGAAATAAGTAAAACAGAGACTAATAAACAACAGAAGAAAAACAATGAAATCAAGAGCTGGTTCTTCAAGAGGTTAAACAAAAAAGACAAACCTTTAGTGAAACTTAGAAGAAAAGGGACACAAAAAAACCCAAAAAGAAATGAGAAAGAAGTTCAATTGACACCACAGAAATTCAAATAATTATAAAAGAATTCTATGTAAAATTATATGCCAACATAATGGACAACCTAAAAGAAATGGACAAATTCCTAGAAACATAAATTCTTCCAAAACCAATCCAAAAAACAGAAAATCTGAACATTACTAAAATAAAAAATCTCAAATTACTTGTAACTGATTAAATTGATAAACACATAACTCTCAGCAAACAAACCTCCAGAACTAGATGGCCTCACAGGTGAATTTTACCAAAGACTCAAAATAATAATATCCTTGTTTAAGTAATCAAAAAATAGAAGAGGGAATTCTTCCAAACTTACTCAACAAGGCCAGCATTACTCTAATACCAAAATGAGAAAAAGGCACTGCAAAACATAATGTTACAGACCAATATCCCTCACAAACATAGATTCAAAACTCCTCAATAGACTATTAGCAAATAAAATTGAAAAACATATTGAAAGGATCATACATCGTGACCAACTGGGTTTTATTCCAGGGATGGAAAGATGGTACAACATTGATAAGTCAGTCAATGTGATGCACCACATAAACAGAAGGAAGGATAAAAACCATATGATCATCTCAGTAGATGCTGAAAAAGTATTTCATAACATTCAACATCCATTCATGATAAAAACTCTCAACAAAATGCGTATACAGGGAACATACTTGAACATAATAAAGGCCATACAAGAAAAACTCACAGCTAACCTCATATTTAAAGGTAAAAATCTGAAAGCTTTTATCTAATATCAGGAAAAAGACAAGGATGCCCACTCTTACCACTTTCATTCAACATAGTACTGAGAGTCTTACCTACAGCAATGAGACAAGATAAAGGTATGAAAGATGTCTAAATTGGTAAGGAAGTCATAAAACTGTCACTATTTGCAGTTACAATAGTATATATTAAAAACCCTAAAGTCTGTGACAGAAAACTAATAGAACTAATAAATGGATTCAGTAAAAATGGTAGGATACAAATTCAATATGCAGAGATGTTTCATTCCTATGTACTAAAAATGAACTAGTAGAATGGGAAAGCAATAAAATTATTCCATTTACAATTGCATCCAAAAAACACAAAACCTAAGATAAACCTAACAAGGAGCTTTTAGATAAACCTAAACAAGGAGCTGAAAAACCTGTATTCTAAATCTATCAAGACACTGATGAAAGAAATTGAAGAAGAAACAAATAAATGGAAGTCTATGCTATGATTATGTATAGGGAGAGCTACTATTGTCAAAATGGCCATCCAGTCCAAAGCTATTTAAAGATTCAGTGCAATCACCATCAAAATACCAATGGCATTTTTCAGGGAACTAAAGCAAAGAATCCTGAAATATGAATAGAACCACAAAGTCCCTAAATAGACAAAGCAATCTTGAGAAAGAAGTACAAAGTTGGGGTACTGTACTTCCTTATTTCAAGCAATACAACAAAGCTACAGTATTTAAAACAGTATGATACTGCCACAAGAATGTACACAGATATGAATGGAACACAATAGAGAGCCTAGAAATAAATTCATGCTTATTTAGTCAATTAATATATGACAAAGGATGCAAGAACATACAATGGAGAACAGACAGTCTCTTCAGTAAATAGTCTTGGGAACAATGGACAGCTACATGCAATAAAATGAAACTGGATATCAAACATAATACAGAAAAGTAAACTTGAAATGGGTTAAAGATCTAAATATAAGATATGAAACCATAAAGTTCTTAGAAGAAAATACAGGTAAAAATCTCTTGAACATAAGAATGAGACATTTTTTCTGGACACATATCCCTGGGCAAGGGAAACAAAAGCAAAAATAAAAAAAGGGGACTACATCAAACTAAAAAACTTCTATAGAGCAAAGGACACAATCATCAGAACAAAAAGGTAAGGTAAAGTATGGTAGTATATATTTGTAAAAGATATATCTGATAAGGTGTTAACATCTAAAATATATAAAGCATTCATATACCTCAAAACCAAAAAAACAACAAATAATCCAATTAAAAAATGGACAGAGGACTTTCATAGACTTTTTTCCAAAGAAGACATACAGATGGCCAACAGGCATATGAGAAGATGATCCACATCACTAATCACCAGGGAAATACAAATCAGAACCACAATGAGATATCACCTCACACCAGTGAGAATGACTACTATCCAGAAGAGAAGAAATAACAAGTGTTGATGAAGATGGGGAGAAAAAGGAACCCTCCTACACTGTTGGTAGAAATGTAAATTGGTGCAGCCATTTTGGAAAACTATATGGAGGGTCCTCAAAAAACTAAAAATATGAATACAATATGACCTAGTATTTCCAGTTCTAGAAATTTACCAAAGAGGACAGAATGTCTGATTCTGAAAGATATATGGACTTCTCTGTTTATTGCTGTATTATTTACAATAGACAAGATATGGAAGCAACTGAAGTGTCTACCAATAGATGAATGGATAAAAGAGAGTTGGTACATACATACAATGGAATGTTTTCAGTAATAAAAAAGAAGAAGGAAATTCTGCCATTTGCAACAACATGGATGGACCTAGAGGCTATTGTGCTGAGTGAAATAAGGCAGTCAAAGAAAGACAAGCTCCATAAAATTTCACTTTTATGTGGAATGTAAAATAAAGCAAAATGAACAAAACAGAAGTAGCTTCATAGACATAGAAGTGACTGATGGTTTCCATCAGGGAGGGGGTTGGTGTGAGTGGGTGAAATAGGTGAAGAAGGTAAAGAAGCACAAAATCTCAATCATAATATAAATTAGTCATGGGGGTGAAATTACAGCATGGAAATTCTAGTGAATAGTTCTGTAACATCCTTCTATGTTTACAGATAGAAACTACACTAGTTGGGGTGAAGATTTAATGTATATAACTGTTGAACAACTATGTTGTATTCTTGAAATCAGTATAATATTGTATTCCAACCATGTTTCAATAAAAAAGGAAAATCAAAATGGATTAAAGACCTAAATATGAGACATGAAACCATAAAATAGAATAAAACAAACAGGAATCTCTTTAACATCAGTATATTTTTCTCACCAAGTCTCCCTGAGCATGGTAAGCAAAACTAAAAATAAACAAATGGGAGTACATCAAAGAAATCTGCACAGCAAAGGAAACCATCAGCAAAATAAAAAGTCAGCCTACTGTATGGCAGAATATATTTGCAATGGATATATCTGATAAGGGGGTAATAACAAAAATACATGAAGAACTCATATGACTCAACACCAATAAAATAAATAAACCATTTACAAAGCCAGCAGAGTAGCTAAATAAACACTTTTTCAAAGAAGACATATAGGTAGGCATTAGGCACATGAAAAGATTATTTACACTGCTAATCATCAGGGAAATGCAAATCAAAACCACAATGACTTATCACCTCACACCAGTAAGAACTGCCACTATCCAAAAAACAAGAAATAACAGATGTTGGCAAGGATGTGGAGAAAAGGGAATACTCCTACATTGTTGGTGGGACTGTAAGTTGGTGTAGCCACTGTTGAAAGCAGTATGGAATGTCCTCAAAAGACTAAAAAGATATATGCACTTTTATGTTTATTGCCACATTATTTACAAAAGCTAAGGTGTCTATCAATAGATGAATGTATAAAAAAGTGGTACATATAAACAATGGAATATAATTCACTCAATAAACTAAGAACTTTTGTGATTTGAAACAACCTATATGGGGGTAGGCCATATTATTCTCAGTGAAATAAGCCATGCAGAGAATGAAAAATGCAATATAATTTCTCTTGTATGTGAAATCCAAAAAATCCCAAACAAAACAGATGTAGACTCATAGACATTGAGAATGGACTGGTGGTTACAAGGGTGATTGGTTGGTGGATGGTTGAAGTAGGTAAAGGGAATACACAAAATCTCAATCATAATATAAATAATCTATGGGGATGAAAGTATGGCATAGAGAATATAGTCAACTCTGTCACATTTCTCTAATTCTGTCACATTTCTCTATGTTGACAGGTACTAACTATACATATTAGGGTAAGCATTAATAATGCAGATAACTGTCTAATCAATATGTTGTATCTTGGAAACCTATATACTATTGTATATCAACTATACTTCAATAAAATATAGTTACATGTTGTCCATAGATCCCTTAATTTATACTGTTTTTATTTTTCTTTCTGATGTCTATGTTGTTTTCTATTACTCTGTAATCAAAACTTCTGATGCATTCTTCTGTATCCTCTAATCTGCTATTGATTGTCTGCAGTGCACTTTTGCATTTAATTTATTGTGTTCCTCTCTGATTCTTTTATATATTTACATTTCTTTGTTGATGTGCCCTTGGGTTCATCCATTCTTCTCTCAAGTCTCGTGAGCATCTTTAAAGCCACTACTTTGAACTGTTTATCAGGTATACATCTTTTTTAAATTAAGGGATTATTGATATACACTATTATGAAGGCTTACATGAAAAAACAATGGGGTTACTACATTCACCCATATTATCGAGTCACCCTCAATACCCAATTGCAGTCACGGTCCATCAGTGTAGTAAGATGCCACAGAGTCACTACTTGACTTCTCTGTGCTACACAGTCTTCCCCATGACCCCCCACACCATGTGAACCAATCATAATACCCCTCAATCCCCTTCTCCCTCCCTCCGCACCCACCCTCTAACACTCCTCTTTGGTAACTCCTAATCCCTTCTTGGAGTCTGTGAGTCTGCTGCTGTTTTGTTCCTTCAGTTTCACTTCGTAGTTATACTCCACAAATGAGGGAAATCTTTTGGCACTTGTCTTTCTCCACCTGGCTTATTTCACTGAGGAAATCTTCCAGCTCCATCCATGTTGTTGCAAATGGAAGGATTTGTTTCTTATGGCTGAATAGGATTCCATTGTGCATACATACCAAATATTCTTTATCCATTCATCTAGAGATGGACACTTAGGTCGCTTCCATATCTTGACTAATATAAAGAGTACTGCATTAAACATAGGGGTGCATACGTCTTTTTGAATCTGACAACTTGTATTCTTTGGGTAAATTCCTAGGAGTGCAATTCCCAGGTCAAATGGTATTTCTATTTTTAGTTTTTTGAGGAACCTCCATATTGCTTTCCTACAATGGTTAAACTAGATTACATTGCCATCAGTAGTGTAGGAGGGTCCCACTTTCTCAGCATCCTTGCTAGCATTTGTTGTTCTTAGTCTTTTTGATACTGACCATACTAACTGGTGTGAGGTGATATCTCATTGTCATTTGTATTTGCATGTCCCTGATAATCAGTGATGTGGACCATCTTTTCATGTGCTGGTTGGCCATCTGAATTTCTTCTTGGGAGAATTGTCTCTTCATATCCTCCATCCACTTTTTAACCAGGTTATTTGCTCTTTGGATGTTGAGGATTCTGAGGCCTTTATATATTTTGCATGTTAACCACTTGTTGTATATGTCATTTACAAATACATTCCCACATACTTTAGGATACCTTTTTGCTCTGTTGATGATGTCCTTTGCTGTACAAAATATTTTTAATTTGATGTAGTCCCATGTGTTCATTTTTGTTTTTGTTTCCCTTGCTCAAGGAGATGCGATCAGGAAGAAGTTGCTCATGTTTATATTCAAGAGAAAAAATGTTTTTTTCTAAGAGTTTTATGGTTTCATGACTTATATTCAGGTCTTTGATCCATTTCAAGTTTACTTTTGTGTATGGGGATAGATAATAATCCAGTTTTATTCTCTTCCATGTAGCTGTCCAGTTTTGCCAATACCAGTTGTTGAAGAGGCTGTCATTTCCCCATCTTATGTCCACAGCTCCTTTATCGTATATGAATTGACCATATATGGTTGGGTTAATATCTGGACTCTCTATTCTGTTCCACTGGTCTGTGGGTCTGTTCTTGTGCCAGTACCAAATTGTCTTCATTGCTGGGGCTTTGTAGTACAGCTTGAAGTCAGAGAGCATAATCCACCCCCACTGGTTTATTCTTCCTTCTGAGGATTGCTTTGGATATTCGGGGTCTTTTGTGGTTCAAAATGAATTTTATAATGATTTGCTCTAGTTCATTGAAGAATGCTGTTGGTATTCTGATGGGAAATGCTTTGAATCTGTAGATTGCTTTAGGCAGGATAGCCATTTTGACAATATTAATTCTTCCTATCCATGAGCATGGGATGTGCTTCCCTTTATTGGTTTCTTCTTTAATTTCTCTCATGAGTGTCTTGTAGTTTTCAGAGTATAGGTCTTTCACTTCCTTGGTTAGGTTTATTTCTAGGTACTTTTTGGTTTTTGATGCAATCGTCAATGGAATTGTACTCCTGATTTTTCTTTCTGCTAGTTCATCATTAGTGTATAGGAATACAACAGATTTCTGTGTATTAATTTTGTATCCTGCAACTTTGCTGAATTCAGATATTAGATATAGTAGTTTTGGAGAGGATTCTTTATGATTTTTTATGTACAATATCATGTCATCTGCAAACAGTGACAGTTTACCTTCCTCTTTACCAATCTGGTGCCCTTTTATTTATTTTTGTTGTCTGTCGGCAGTGGCGAGGACTTCCAGAGCTACGTTGAAGAGAAGTGGAGAGAATGAGCTTCCTTGTCTTGTTCCCAATCTTAAAAGAAAGGCTTTCAGCTTATTGCTGTTAAGTATGATGTTGGCTGTGGGTTTGTCATGTATAGTCTATATTATTATGTTGAGGTACTTGCTGACAGTTTTTATCATGAATGGATGTTGACTATTCTCAAATGCTTTTTCAGCATCTATGGAAATGATCATGTGCTTTTTGCCCTTTTTGTTGATGTGGTGAATGATGTTCATGGATTTTCCTGTGTTGTACCATCCTTGAATCCCTGGAATAAATGCTAATTGATTATGGTGGATGATCTTTCTGAATTCGGTTTGCTAATATTTTGTTGAGGATATTTGCATCTTTGTTCATCAGGGATATTGGTCTGCAATTTTATTTTTTGCTGGTGTCTTTGCTGGTTTGGGTATTAGGGTGATGCTGGCCGCATAGAAAGAGTTTGGAAGTATTCCCTCTTCTACTTTTTGGAGAACTTTAAAGAGCATGGGTATTAGGCAGACACTAAATGTTTAATAAAATTCAGCGGTGAAGGAAGGATTAAAGATGGCAGCATGAGAGGAGAGACAGAGGCTTCCTCCTAAAACTGGATACAATAATAAAATTTAATTGGTGCAACTAATCCTGAGAGTGCAACAGGAAAGAGGACAGTGTCAGACTGCTAACACGTGGAGAAAAGAGCAGACCTCAGCAAACGGGGTAACGTACCGGGGCTGTGGCTCAGTGGGACCCTAGACCCTCCCCCACCCCAGCTCACAGGCAGGAGGAAGAGAAACGGAGCAGGGAGGGAGTGGAAGCCTTGGGACTGCTGAATACCTAGCTCTGGAGATCTGCTCTGGGAGCACAAACCTACATTTCCTGGTGCTTTCATGAGACTCGCATGACTACCGGGTTGGAAAGTTAATACAGGAAGAGTTCCTGGGGAGAATGGGATTCTGGTTGCTTGTGGAAAGCAGATATCCATATCTGGCTGCTCTGGGACATAAACATATCTGTGTGACCGGCCCACTGGCTCAGGCAGTGGAGACATGCACAGCAGACTAGAGGTGAGAAACAGCTCTTTCCTCCAACCAGGCACCAGTACGGCTCTCCTGTGACCCCCAGCATTGCTTCAGGGGCTGAGCAGCTCCAGAATAGAGCTTCTGGACACTAGAGGGCGCCATATACAAACATGAAATGCCAAAGGAACCTTGTCCAGAGTAAAATCGTTAATACAACTCTGAAGAAAGATTTAAATGATATGGACCTTGTGACTCTTCCTGAAAGGGAGTTCAAAATAAAAATCATCAACATTCTAATGGAGGTACGGAAAGACATCCAAGAACTCAGGAATGAATTCAGGTCGGAGATCCAATAGTTGAAGAAAAAAATGGAGGGTATTAAAAGCAGGGTGGATATGGTGGAGGAGACAATAAATGAATAGAAATTAGAGAAGAAGAATACAAAGAAGCTGAGGCACAGAGAGGAAAAAGGATCTCTAAAAATGAAAGAATATTGAGAGAACTGTGTGACCAATCCAAGCAGAACAATATTCGCATGATAGGGATACCAGAAGAAGAAGAGAGAGAGAAAGGGATAGAAAGTGTCTTTGAGGAGGTAGTTGCTGAAAACTTCCCCAATTTGGGGAAGGACATAATCTCTCAGGTCATGGAGATCCACAGATCTCCCAATACAAGGGACCCAAGGAAGACAACACCAAGACACATAGTAATTAAAATGGGAAAGATCAAGGATAAGGACAGACTGTTAAAAGCAGCCAGAGGCAGAATTAGGATCACATACAAAGGAAAGCCAATCAGACTAACAACAGAATTCTCAGCAGAAACCTTAAAGGCCAGAAAGGAGTGGCATGATGTATTTAATGCCATGAAGCAGAAGGACCTGGAACCAAGATTACGTTATCTGGTGAGAATATCATTTAAATTTGAAGGAGAGATTAAACAATTTCCAGATAAGCAAAAGTTGAGAGAGTTTACCTCCCACAAACCATCTCTGCAGTCAGTTTTGGAGGGACTGTTATAGATCGAAGTGTTCCTAGGCTTGGATAGCTGTCACCAGAGGGAGTAAAACCATGGTAGGGAGGGTGGAGCAGCTGATTGCGAGGCAAATGCAAAATTAAATTGACTATCCCTAAAGTCAATCAAGGGATACACAAAAAGTACAGAATTTGATACCTAATATATAAAGAATAAAGGAGGAAGAAAAAGGAGGAGAAATAGAAAAGAACCTTTAGATTGTGTTTGCAAAAGCATACTATGTGAGTTAAGTTAGACTCTAAGATAGTAAGGAAAGTAATATGGAACCTTTGGTAACCACGAATCTAAAGCCTGAAATGGCAATAAGTACATACCTATTGATAATCACCCTAAATGTAAATGGACGGAATGCAATAATCAAAAGACACAGAGTCACTGAATAGATAAAAAAACAAGCCCCATCTATATGCAGCTTACATGAGACTCACCTCAAACACAAAGGCATGCACAGACCAAAAGTCAAGGGATGGAAAAAGATATTTCATACAAACAATAGGGGGAAAAACGCAGGTGTTGCAGAAATAGTATCAGACAAAATAGAATTCAAAACAAAGAAAGTAACAAAAGATAAAGAAGAACATTACATAATGATACAGGGCTCAGTCCAACAAGAGGATATAACCATTATAAATATATATGCACCCAACACAGGAGCACCAGCGTATGTGAAACAAATACTAACAGAACTAAAGGAAGTAACAGAATGCAATGCATTCATTTTAGGAGACTTCAACACACCATTCACTCCAAAGGACAGATCCAACAGACAGAAAATAAGGACACAGAGGCACTGAACAACACACTAGAACAGATGAACCTAGTAGACATCTATAGAACTCTACACCCAAAAGCAGCAGGATACACATTCTTCTCAAGTGCACATGGAACAGTCTCCAGAATAGACCACATACTAGGCCACAAAAAGAGCCTCAGTAAATTCAAAAAATTGAAATTCTACCAAGCAACTTTTCAGACCACAAAGGTATAAAATTAGAAATGAATTGTACAAAGAAAGCAAAAAGGCTCACAAACACATGGAGGCTTAACAACATGATTCTAAATAGTCAAAGGATCAACGTCCAAATTAAAATGGACATTCAGCAATATATGGAAATAAATTAGAACAACAACACAAAGCTCCAACTTCTGTGGGATGCAGAGAAAGCAGTCTTAAGAGGAAAGTATATAGCAACCCAGGCATATTTAAAGAAGGAAGAACAAACCAAAATGAACACTATAATGTCACAATTATCAAAATTGGGAAAAGAAGAACAAATGAGGCCTAAAGTCAGGAGAAGGAGGGACATAATAAAGATCAGAGAAGAAATAACAAAATTGAGAAGACTAAAACAATAGAAAAAATCAATGAAACCAACAGCTGGTTCTTTCAGAAAATAAACAAAATAGATAAGCCACTAGCCAGACTTACTAAGAGAAAAAGGGAATAAACACACATCAACAGAATCAGAAATGAGAAAGGAAAAATCATGAATACAAAGAATTATTAGAGAATACTATGAAAACCTATATGCTAACAAACTGGAAAATCTAGAAGAAATGGACAACATCCTAGAAAAATACAACCTTCCAAGACTGACAAAGGAAGAAACACAAAATCTAAACAAACGAATTACCAGCAAAGAAATTGAAGTAGTAATCAAAAAACTGCCTAAGAACAAATCCCCCAGGCCAGATGGATTTACCTCAGAATTTTATCGGACATACAGAGAAGACATAATACCCACTCTCCTTAAAGTTTTCCAAAAAATAGAAGAGGAGAGAATACTCCCAAACTCATTCTATGAAGCCAACATCACCCTAATACCAAAACCATGCAAAGACACCACCAAAAAAAATTACAGACCAATATCCCTGATGAACATAGAGGCAGAAATACTCAATAAAATATTAGTAAACCGAATTCAAAAACATATCAAAAGGATCATACACCATGACCAAGTGGGATTCATCCCAGGGATGCAAGGATGGTAAAACATTCAAAAATCCATCAACATCATCCACCATATAAACAAAAAGAAGGACAAAAACCACATGATCATCTCCATAGATGCTGAAAAAAAATTTGACAAAATTCAACATATATTCATGATAAAAACTCTCAGCAAAATGGGTATAGAGGGCAAGTACCTGAACATAACAAAGGCCATGTATGATAAACAGACAGCCAACATCATAGTGATCAGCGAGAAGCTGAGAGCTTTTCCTCTGAGATCGGGAAAAAGACAGGGATGACCACTCTCCCCACTGTTATTTAACATAGTACTGGAGGTCCTAGCCACGGCAATCAGACAAAACAAAGAAATAAAGGAATCCAGATTGGTAAAGAAGAAGTTAAACTGTCACTATTTGCAGATGACATGATATTGTACATAAAAAACCCTAAAGACTCCACTCCAAAACTACTAGAACTGATATTGGAAAACAGCAAAGTTGCAGGTACAAAATTAACACACAGAAATCTGTGGCTTTCCTATACACTAACAATGAACCAACAGAAAGAGAAATCAGGAAAACAATTCAATTCACAATTGCATCAAGAAGAATAAAATACCTAGGAATAAACCTAATGAAAGAAGTGAAAGACCTATACCCTGACAACTATAAGACACTCTTAAGAGAAATTAAGGAGGACACTAACAAATGGAAACTCATCCCATGCTCTTGGCTAGGAAGAATTAATATCGTCAAAATGGCCATCCTCCCCAAAGCAATATACAGATTTGATGAAATCCCTATCAAATTACCAAAGGCATTCTTCAATGAACTGGAACAAATAGTTCAAAAATTCATATGGAACCACCAAAGACCCCGAATAGTCAAAGCAATCCTGAGAAAGAAGAATAAAGTGGGGGGAATCTCACTCGCCACCTTCAAGCTCTACTACAAAGCCGCAGTAATCAAGACAGTTTGGTACTGGCACAAGAACAGAGCCACAGACCAGTGGAACACATTAGAGACTCCAGACATTAACCCAAATATATATGGTCAATTAATGTTTGCTAAAGGAGCCATGGACATACAATGGGGAAATAACAGTCTCTTCAAAAGAAGGTGCTGGCAAAACTGGACAGCTACATGTAAGAGAATGAAACTGGATCACTGTCTAACCCCATACACAAAAGTAAATTCAAAATGGATCAAAGACCTGAATGTAATTCATGAAACCATAAAACTCTTAGAACAAAACATAGGCAAAAATCTCTTGGACATAAACATGAGCAACTTCTTCATGAACGTATCTCCTTGGGCAAGGAAAACAAAAGCAAAAATGAACAAGTGGGACTATATCAAGCTGAAAACCTTCTGTATAGCTAAGGACACCATCAATAGAACAAAAAGGTACCCTACAGTATGGGAGAATATATTTGTAAATTACAGATCCGATAAAGGCTTGACATCCAAAATATATAAAGAGCTCACGCACCTCAACAAACAAAAAGCAAATAATACAAGTAAAAAATGGGCAGAGGAGCTGAAACAGACAGTTCTCCAAAGAAGAAGTTCAGATGGCCAACAGACACGTGAAAAGATGCTCCACATTGCTAGTTATCAGAGAAATGCAAATTAAAACCACAATGAAATATCACTTCACACCAGTAAGGATGGCTACCATCCAAAAGACAAACAACAACAAATGTTGGCGAGGTTGTGGAGAAAGGTGAACCCTCCTACACTGCTGGTGGGAATGCACATTAGTTCAACCATTGTAGAAAGCAATATGGAGGTTCCTCAAAATGCTCAAAATAGACTTACCATTTGACCCAGGAATTCCACTCCTAGGAATTTACCCTAAGAATGCAGCATTCCGGTTTGAAAAAGACAGATGCACCCCTATGTTTATTGCAGCACTATTTACAATAGCCAAGAATTGGAAGCAACCTAAGTGTCCATCAGTAGATGAATGGATAAAGAAGATGTGGTACATATACACAATGGAATATTATTCATCCATAAGAAGAAAACAAATCCTACCATTTGCAACAACATGGATGGAGCTAAAGGGTATTATGCTCAGTGAAGTAAGCCAAGCAGAGAAAGACAAATACCAAATGATTTCACTCATCTGTGGAGTATAAGAACAAAGGAAAAACTGAAGGAACAAAACAGCAGCATAATCACAGAACCCAAGAATGGACTAACAGTTACCAAAGGGAAAGGGACTAGGGAGGGATAAAGGCAGGGAAAAGAAAGGGGATATTATGATTAGCATGTATAATGTGGGGGGTGGGGGAAAGGGGAGGGCTGTGCAACACAGAGAAGTCAAGTAGTGATTCTACAACATCTTACTGTGCTGATGGAAAGTGACTGTAATGGGGTTTGTGGGGTGGGACTTGGGGTAGGGGAGAGCCTAGTAAACATAATGTTCTTCATGTAATTGTAGATTAATGATAACAAAATAAATTCAGCAGTGAAGCCATCTTGTCCAGGAGTTTTGTGTTTAGGTAGTTTTTTGATTAGCAATTCAATTTTGTTACTGGTAATTGCTCTGTTCAGACTTTCTCTTTCTGGGTCAGCCTTGGAAGGTTGTATTTCTGTAGAAAGTTGTCCATTTCTTCTAGGTTATCCACTTTTTTAGCATATAATTTTTCATAGTATTCTCTAATAATTCTTTGTATTTCTGTGGTATCTATAGTGATTTTTCCTTTCTCATTTCTGATTCTGTTTATGTGTGTAGACTCTCTTTATTTCTTGATAAGTCTGGCTACGGGTTTCTCTATTTTGTTTATTTTCTCAAAGAACCAGCTCTTGCCTTCATTGATTCTTTTTACTGTTTTATTTTACCCGATTTTACTTATTTTTGCTCTAGTCTTTATTATGTCCCTCCTTCCAGTGACTTTGGGCCTCATTTGTTCTTTTTTCTCTGGTTTCATTAATTCTGAATTTAGACTGTTCATATGGGATTGTTATTCTTTTCTGAGTTAGGCCTGTATTGCAATATACTTCCCTTTCAGGATGGACTTCACTGTGTCCCACAGGTTTTACAGTGTTGAATTATTTTTTCATTTGCCTCCATATATTGCTTGATCTCTGTTTCTATTTGGTCATTGATCCATTGGTTATTTAGGTACATGTTGTGAAGCTTACTTGTGTTTGTGGGATTTTTCATTTTCTTTGTGTAATTTATTTCTAGTTTCATACCTTCGTGGTCTCAGAAACTGGCTGGTACAATTTCAATCTTTTCTAATTTACTAATGTTCTTTTTGTGGCCTAGTATATGATCTATTCTTGAAAATGTAATATGTGCACTTGAGAAAAATGTGTATTCTGCTGCTTTCTGGTATAGAGTTCTGTAGATGTCTGTTAGGTCCATCTGTTCTAATGTGTTGTTCATTGCCTCTGTCTCCTTATTTATTTTCTGTCTGGTTGATCTTTCCTTTGGAGTGAGTAGAGTGTTGAAGTCTCCTAGAATGAATGCATTGCATTCTATTTCCCCTTTTAATTCTGTTAGTATTTGTTTCACATATGTAGGTGCTCCTGTGCTGGGTGCATTGATATTTATAATGGTTATATCTTCTTGTTGGATTGACCCCTTTATCATTATGTGATGCCCTTCTTTGTCTCTTGTGACTTTCTTTGTTTTGAAGTCTATTCTGTCTGATACAATTACTGCAACTCCTGTTTTTCTCCCTATTTGCATGAAATATCTTTTTCCATCCTTTCACTTTTAGTCTGTGTATGTCTTTGGGTTCTCTGTGTCTTTTGATTGGTGCATTCAGACCATTTACATTTAGGGTGATTATCGATAGGTATGTACTTATTGCCATTGCAGGCTTTAGATTCCTGGTCACTAAAGGTTCAAGGTGAACTTCCTTACTATCTAAGAGTCTAACTTTACTCACTTAGTATGCTATTACAAACACAATCTAAAGGTTTTTCCCCCCTCCCTTTTCTTCTTCCTCCATTCTTTATATATTAGGTATCATATTCTGTTCTCTTTTTCTATCCCTTCACTGATTTGGGGGATAGTTGATTAATTTTGCATTTGTGTGGTAAATAATTGATCTACTTTCTTTACTGTGGTTTTATTACCCTTGATGAGAGCTGTTTAACCTTAGTAACACTTCCTTCTATAGCAGTCCCTCCAAAATACACTGTAGAGACAGTTTGTGAGAGGTATATTCTCTCAGCTTTTGGTTATCTGGAAATTGTTTAATCCCTCCTTCAAATTTACGTGATAATCTTGCTGGATAGAATATCCTTGGTTCAAGGCCCTTCTGCTTCATTGCATTAAATACATCATGTCATTCCCTTTTGGCCTATAAGGTTTCTGCTGAGTAGTCAAATGATTGCCTGATGGGTTTTCCTTTGTATGTCACCTTTTATCTCTCCTTGACTGCTTTTAATAGTCAGCCCTTATCCTTGATCTTTGCCATTTTAATTACTATATGTCTTGGTGTTGTCCTCCTTGGGTCCCTTGTGTTGGGAGATCTGTGTGCCTCCGTAACTTGAGAGACTATCTCCTTCCCCAGATTGGGGAAGTTTTCAGCAATTACCTCCTCAAAGACACTTTCTATCCCTTTTTCTCTCTCTTCTTCTTCTGGTACCCCTTTAATGCAAATATTGTTCCATTTGGATTAGTCACACAGTTCTCTCAATACTCTTTCATTCTTAAAGATCCTTTTTTCTCTCTGTGCCTCAACTTCTTTGTATTCCTTTTTTCTAATTTCTATTTCATTTGTCATCTCCTCTACCATATCTAATCTGCTTTTAAAATCTTCCATTGTATTCCTTAATGATTGCATCTCCAACCGGAATTCTTTCCTGAGTTCTTATTTTTCTGTACCTCCATGAGCATGTTTATGATTTTCTTTTTGAAATTTCTTTCAGAAAGATTGATGTGATCGGTTTCATTTGACACTTTTCTGGTGTATGTAGGATTTTGCTTTGAACCAGATTCCTTTGACATTTCATATTTGTATGTGGCACCCTCTAGTGTCCAGAAGTTCTACCCTGTGGGGCTGCTGAGCCCCTGAAGCAATGTCAGAGGTTGCAGGGAAGCGGTGTTGTTGCTTGGGGGTAGGAAAGGGCTGTTTCCTACCTCCTGGCTGTTATTCCTGTCTCCACTCCTGGAACCAGTGTACTGAACACACAGGTGTAAGCTTCTATGCTTTGCAATTGTAGTT
Source organism: Manis pentadactyla (assembly GCF_030020395.1). Lineage (NCBI taxonomy): Eukaryota > Metazoa > Chordata > Mammalia > Pholidota > Manidae > Manis > Manis pentadactyla. The sequence continues at coordinate 51,040,563 of NC_080038.1, read as the reverse complement.
GCTGTAGGTGGTGCTTCCCTCTGGCTGGCCTGACTCCAGATCAGCGGCTGCCAGTTTGTGAGCAAGGGGTGGGCTGGCTGGGAAAAAGGTGCAGCAGGCTGCATATCACGGTGGGGGGCCTTGGAGTTGCATATCCAGTCAGGGGGATGGAGTGTCTGAAGCTCCTGATGGTTCCCAACCTGCTGGGCAGAGTGCACCCAGACAATTTTGTCTACCTGTCCTTTCTCCTGAGAAGTAAGCTCTGTGCAATACTTCCCCCTTTATCAGCCCTCTCGCTGTTAGGAAGTCTCACAGACTGCCTGCCTTTCTTTTGTCCCAGAGCAGCCAAATATGGAATCCTTTTTCCCACAAGCAGCTGGAATCTGTCTCTCCAGGTATTCCACCTGTCATAGCTTTCCAACTCCACTAATCACCAGAATACCATGCAATGTAGTTTTGTGCTCCCAGGGAAGATCTCCAGGGCTGGGTGTTTGGCAGTCCCAGGCCTCCACTCCCTCCCCGCTCCTTTTCTCTTCCTCCCACCAGTGAGCTGGTGTGGGGGAAGGGCTTGGGACCTGCTGGATCATGGCTTTGGTACGCTACCCTGTTCCATGAGGTCTTTTCTCCAGGTGTATAGAGTCTGGCACAGCCTTCTTTCCTGTTGCTCTTTTGGGATTAGTTGTATTAATTATATTTTCATATTATATGCAGTTTTAGGAGGAGGCCTCTGTCTCACCTCTCACACCGCCATCTTTAATGTCAGGTATATATCTTAACTCCATCACATTTAGTTATTTTTCCAAAGTTTTGGCTTGTGTATTTTAGAGCATGTCTCCGGTCTCATTTTGTTTGACTGTGTTTGTTTCTATGAATTAGGGGAAAGGTCTACTTTCCCCAATCTTAATGGAGTGCCTTGTACAGGGACATCCTCTGGGTGGAGTGCATGTGCCTGGATGTTTGAGTTTGATAGCTGGAGCCTGGGTGAACATGGGCTGCGGGGGTCCCAAAGTCATGTCTCCTGGGGCATGGTCAAGGAGTTGCATGAGTAGGCACATGGGTGGGCAATACTGGCAGGGTGGCTGCAGATGGAGGGGCATGGTCTGAAGGGTCTACTGGGTGGGAACCAGCTGTGTCTGTTCTGTTGGCTTGGCAGCAGGCTTATGGCATGCTCCTGGGTATTCATGGATATATACTGGCCAATGTTGTGCTGATGGCAGCAGATAGGTGGGGGCATGGGCACATAGAATCTTGGTGACGATTGTGCTGATGCTGCCTTGTTGGGTCTGCTGGATCTCTGGTTGGAGTACTTGGCATGGGTGGGGGCTGAGCGGCCACCTCATTAAGTCTGGGGCTGGTCTGTGACAGGACCCCACTCCCTGCCACGCTAATGATATATTTTGGGAATGTGAATAATAACTCTTATCAGATCCTTTGATCCTAGAGAGATATTTCCAGCAGTTCCTGCACAAACAGTAGGTGCTTAAGTTCCAAAATTAGGATATTTCTTCATTTATAGTCTAGATGCACTTTAAACCAAAGGTTTCTTTTTCTGTGCCCCAGGGAAGGTGAATCTGTGCTAAGTTTCATCAGTGACCTCCTTCCCAACTTCAGGTCACTGTGCTGTGGTTGGGGGTTCCCACTGTTGCATGAATACATCTCTTCTGTTTTTTTTTATGTCAACTCTGTATCCCATAATTATATAAAAGGTTCTCACATAGACCTCAGTTTTTCCTCAGAGGGAATTGCTCTGTATGTGGTATAGACTTGGTGTGTGGGTGGGAGAAGGTGTGTTCAAGTTCTTTCCACACTGCCACCTTCTCCAACTCTCTCATGCATTTATTTTTTTTAATTAACAGGAATTAAGAGAAGATACAAACAAAAACTGTAAAAATACTGGCTTTATAATTTTTAAGAGCCTATGTCCATTATTCAAAATTTAGTTGAAATGTTACTTTTCTCATAAGATGTCACCTGATGTCCATCAAATGAGAGTTCTCTGAACTCTTCCAGTGTAATTACCTCTTAATTGCATATAGTCATTGTTCCTTGGTGATAGATGACTGGAGTAGCAGGAAAGGTAGTGGTGGAGTAAAAGAACTACAAGGTTGACTGTTTAAGCTTGAGGTCTTTTTTCTAGTACCAGCTCAAGAAATAACCTTCTTCATTCTTTTATATAACATCTTCCTCAGTTATCTTTTAAACATCAGCAACATAGCTACTCCCATAAAAAGGTACAATGGCTCTTAAGAGAGGTCTAAGTTATTATTAATGAAAAAGGTCAAAAAAAGATAACCTTTATTGGTTATCTTCCTCTATGAGAAGCTTCCATTAGGGCAGCATTATAGGTTGGAGTCATTAATTAAATGCTTGGGGAAAGTGGTGAGTTTTATTTGTGGATGAATATACATATTTTTCCACAGAAATCTCTAGGTATTTCTACAGGTGACTTGTTAGTCATGCCATAAATGCCTGACAACTTATCTTCTATACATAGAAGACTATAAATGTAGTGATTTTTGTTTTCCAGGTAACCTCTCAACCTTCTCCATCATGCTTTGTATCCTGGAGGTTAGCTAATATATACTTCAACAGGCTCCCCTCTTCCCTTGCTTTTTGTTCAGGTCTGGTCAGTGAGAGGTACCAGCAGGAGTTTGTAAGGAGAGAACATGTTTGAGGCACTTATTCTCTCAGCTTTTACCCTGCAAGGTAACTGTAGTTTGGGTACTTCCTTCAACCAAAGATCACAGCTCTTGTCAAGTGGCCCTCTTAAATAGCTGTAGTTACTCATTCTGAGTTCCAGGAATCACTCCCTCCTTCTATCCCTTTAGGCCAAGGACTACTAATAGCACCCACTGTTATTTTCCCCAGGGTATTACACTATCCTTTGTTGTTTCTTTTTCCCTTGATCACACCTTCATAAGTAGCTCTGGTATTAAACCCTCCTCAACTTATTCAATATGAGGGTGGCGTCTATTTTACTGCTGGGACCCTTATTAATACCACCATAATCATAGTTACCATCCAAATAGTTATAGCAACAATTATTAAATATTTACTGTGTTCCACGCTGTATTCCAAACACTTGACATTTATTAACAAATTTAAGCCTTTATAATGACTCTATAATTATTATTTTCCTTCTACAAATCACTTCATCTCTCCTTTCTTTATCTCTGGAGTTTCATATGTTTTCCTTTCCTTTTTCACTATGAAAACAAACTGGGGCTGTGTCTCCCTCCATAGTTCAGAGGAATAGAAAGGAAAAGGCCCAGAATGCTCCAAGGCTTGCAAAAACAATAAAGGTAACAGAAAGGACGTGCATTGTTTATATTCATAGCAAGATAGTCAGGCAGTGGGTAGCAAAACTATTCTGTTTCTAAAGTTGTCAAATCAAGCACCAGGAAGAGGAGTGAAAAAGGAGAGTATAAGAAGGTAGGCCAGAAATTCATTTCAATAATATCTAATGAGAAATGACATTGCTTGTCATCTTGTCCAGTACACAGTATCATGAAATTATATTATTCATCACATACAGTCTTGGGTTGTTTTTTTGTTTGATATGTGTTCTGGTTCTCCCAATAAACAGAGAAAGACCCCTTTCTCTCTTTTGAATCCCATTTGTCTAAGAACAAATTAGATATCTAGAATGAAAGTCATACTGAATTAGACTAATAGCTTTATAGATCCTTCAAAGCTATGGAAGTAAATAAGGTGCAGTTTAAAGGAAGTGCATGGCAACTTAGAATATCATGCCTGTAGCCTTTATCTATTCACTCACTCATTAATCCATACAACAGATATTTCATTGAGTATTTATTCTGTAACAAAACCCAAAAATGATTTAGGATACCTATTCACTGATTCAACTGATATTTTCTAGGTGGAAATTATGTGCCAGAAACAATTTTACGTCCTTAGATGAATGAAACAAAAATGATTCCTGCTCTCAAAGAGCTTACAGTCTAACAAGGGAAGGTAGACACAAAAAATAACACAAATTGGTTAACTACAATTTTATATGTGCTAAAAATGAGAAGAACAAAGTGCAATGAGAGCAAACTATGGGGACACCTGGCCTTGTCCAGGGGTTAGAGACAGTTTTACTGAGGACATGGCTTCTGGGTAGAAAGAAAAGAAAAGCAGCAGTTATGAAAAAGAAGGGCATGGAAGAGAGGATAGAGAACATAACCAGGCAAAGAGAACAGTAAGTACAAAGGCTTTGATGAGAAAAATAATACAGAACATCAAGATGCTACTGGAAGACCAGTGTGGCTGAAATAAAGTGAGTAAAGTGATACAAAGTGATGTTGGAAGGGTAGGAATAATTAAAAGAGAAACCATTCTTCATTTTTAGGTTTCCAAAATCACTTCACTTTTCTTTCCTTCTGTTAGAATAGACTATTATTTACACATAATAAGGAGAAAGGGACCAGCCCATCTCTAAGCAAGACTCCCACCTGGCCAATCTGAGAATAAGGGTGAGTCCAGAGAACAGAGAGGCACACTGAGAAGTGACATGCTCAATTATGGTCTACTCTACAAGTCTACTGACCAACTCCAGTAGCTCAGGACAGACCCCTTCCAGAAACTGTTGTCTCTGTGGTAAGCCTGACCATTGGAAAAAGGAATGCCCAGAACAGAGGCTACCTCCCAAGATGCCCTGCTACAACTGCAGGAAAATCAGCCACTAGGACAGGGACTGCCCCAAATGTTGAAGGGCTATCAGGTTGGAATCCCAATCCTTAATGGCTTTAAACTAGAGGGCCCTCCACTCCAGCCAAGCAACCAGAACCAACACTGCAATAGAATGGATGAAGCCAAGGGCTGCTCTGGACATAGTTGGTAGGATCCTAAGTTTTCTAAGATATGGGAGTTGCCTACTCTGTGGTAAACTCTTTCTCTAGATCCCTTTCTTCCAAATGATGGAAGTAAATAGTATCCCTATGGTCAGGAAGTTTACCACCCCCATGCTACTTATGGGAACAAATTTTATTTTCTCATGCCTTTAGTAATGCCAGAACACCCTATACCCCACTTTAGAAGGGACAGCTTCCATCAATTGTGTTTTCAAGTGTAGCTCAATGTATAATTTCTTAAGGACAATTTCAGCAAGCTATAAGGGCGTTTGGGCACAAGGGGCTACCTGGGACAGAAAATGATCAGTCAGTTCTCTACCAACCAGGATGTCAGGTACTCATCAATACCTGTAACAAATGATTCCGCTGGATCTCAAATTGTCCCCATTTGGAAGGGCCTTTTTACTGTGCTGATCTCTATCCCCATAGCCATTAAGGTTCCTAGGATACCCAGCTGGATCCATCACTCCTAAGCCAAGCCCTACACCATCACTAGAGAAAGACCCACAGAGAAAGATCCACAACTATCCTCTTGGAGCTGCAAGTCTGTGGAAGATCTAAAATACATCCTCAAGAAAACAAATAATTAATGCCCTCCCAGCTTTAGGGGATCTTAACATCATTTTGCTCCTTATCTGAGCCTTTTCTCTAGGGGTCACAATTAAAAAGAGAAAACCATTTCTATTTGAAAGAGTCTCATATGCTCGAAAGTTAAGAAAAAGCGAAGTAAGATTTTGTTTTAAAATAGAACAATCAGCTAAGAGAGTTTTAAAAAAACTAAAGGAATTAAGCAAGTTGCTTGAAAAGTCTGTGTGCATTGTGAAAAGTCTGCAAGAAACGAGTTTTATAAAGATAGTTCTTCTCTCTCTTCAGTCTTTCCTCCCATCTGTAGCTAAGAATGACTGCCTTTATTGGCCATCCCTTCTCTCCCAGTGTTAGGGTGACCCAATTAATTTAAGTACACCTTAAAAATGTTTCTTATCCTGGTGCCTTTCCAGCATTCTAGGGCCATATTTTCTTAACTGAAAAAGTGCCTACGTTTGCCTCCCTACAAATTGAACAGACCTCTGCACCCTGGCTTATGTTATCTGAAAAATTGACATAGCGCCTCCTGAAACTCCAATTCCTTTATCCACACATGCCTTGTTAACCTCAGCTTTACTTAGACTTCATTGAAATCCCATCTCTATTATTCTATTAGTTGTTTTTGGAATTACAAGTACAGCTAGTGGCATTATGAGTATAGTCACTGCCTTACAAGTGTATTCCAATCTTTCACTTGAAATAATTAACCTTAACACCTGAATGGCAGCCTTTTAGGTTACTTACAAGACCAATTTAATTCCTTAGCAAATGTTCTCTAAAACCAAAGGGGCCTAAAGGCTCTGACTTCAGCACAGGGAGGCCTCTAATGCTTTCCTTAAAGAATGATGCCGCTTTTTGGTAAACCAAACAAGCCAAGTCCAACAGGATATCCAAAGTTTCTTTAAAAAGTCTTCCCAACTCTAAGAACAGGCCCCCAGGGATGATTCTCCTGGGGAAACACCTGGTCCTGGCTCTCATAGCTTCATGGGACCTTGTCTCTATTTTCCATATCCTCCTCTTTGGGCCCTGTCTCTTAAACCTCCTAATGAAATTTTCCTCTTCTCATTTAGAGGCAATACACCTTCAAATAGACTTATCACAAGGATATCAACTAATTTCTACCAACACAGCTATGACTGAATCCTCCCTAGATACAGCTGGCTGCAACTTTTGAAGTGGCTGCCCCAAGGACACTGCTCCCACACACCCTCTCCTGTACAGACAACAAAGGCTCTGAACTCTGAAGACAACATGATCCCTCCTCAACAGGAAGCAGTTCCAGAAGTGACTCATCACCCTTATCTTGAAATAATTCAGAGTCCTGAGTTCTTAAGGGGGAAATTAGAGTAGGCAGTTAGTTAGACATAATCATCAGAAAGGGATCATCCCATCTCCAAGGGAGGCTTCCCACCTAGAAAACCCCTAAGCCTTCCTTAGTTCCCAACTGCACAGTCAAGGACACCTAACTTATCAGGAGACACAGACAGTCAGGACCCCTAGACTGTCAAGAAGCCCAGGACGACAGGGGCTTCCCTAATTTCAGGGCATGTGCAAGGTCCAAAGACCTTGTCTGAAAGTAACCCCACCTCATTAAAATAACATTTAAATCTGATCAGCATTGTGGTTTCGGTTCCACTATGGGCTTCACTTAGGTGCTTATGGGTAAGGTGCCTGCACATTGAAAGAAAGGTTATATAACCTAGAGTTATCAATCAAACACTCCATCAAAGGACGTAAGATGCAGGGCAGGACTTCTTGCCATCTTAAGATCAAATAAAAGCCAACCTAACCCTAAATAGCAGGACTGCTCTGATTTCCAGACAGCCCACTCTCCTGTCTCAAGAGTGAACTTTTTGCTTTAACCCAATAAATTCCTCACTCCTTTTTCTTGCTTTCTCGTCTCTTTACTGAATTTTTTCCTTCAAGAAGACAAGAATCAGAGAAACACAATGTGTTCCACCAATAACACTTCCTCTTTGTCCCTGATCATGCACACCCTTTGTATAAGGCCTTTGTAAGCCTGAACTTCATTCCAAAAGCAGTAGAAAGCATTTCAAGAAGGATTATGATATAAGGGTGAGATGATCTGATGTCTAATTTGAAAAGCTCACATTTACTACTGTGTGGAGAATGAGTTGCCAGAGTGCATTTGAAGAAGCCAGAAAGTAAACTATTAATGTTTCAAGAAGGAAGGAGTAATGAACCCCATAAAATTCCACCTAGAAATAGAGAGTGAGAACTGACATGTGTCTATTGGGTAAAAGGAAATCACAAATGACCTCTACTAGAGCTGTTTTGGTAGCGTGCTTGGAACTGAGGCAATACTGGTAGGTTGGGAGACTGAGATCTGAGACAATATGCTGAGTGAATGTATAAAACATTTTGAGAAATCTGGCTGGAAATAAACTTGGAAATAACCAAGTTTACAGTACTAGAAATTAAAATTCTAGTCATACTCTGGGTGATAATTCTTATGCAAGATCTTTGTCTTAAAAGGAAAGCTTACCCAAAGTGAAGGCTTCTTTTTCTTATATTGTCAATTTATTCTTGACATTTCCAAAAGAGAATAGGTTGGAATGAAGATTGACGCATATCTGTAAGACTCCAGATCATGAATTTACATACCCCCTTGTTGCCTTTCAGCTATCTAATTGTAAATACTGAATTGTTAAACCGCCGTAATATGGAGGAATAAATATTTCCATGACAGGATTTATCATATTCCTCTTCATTTGATAATCTGGACCATGTCTTTTTAAAAAGTATTGTCTCTTTATCTTATTACCTCATAATATTTTAATATTACTATGTTCCATTCATATTAAAAGTAAAATATGCCCACACACAGCAGCCAAGTAAAATATCACACTGTTCTTCATTTCGAATGAAGAATGAATAACAATAAGAAAATATAAAAGTGGGCTACTCTGGGAACAAATGACCATATCATCAATGCAATGTGGACAGTAACTTCTGAGCATGTCATGATTCAGGCAGATGAACTTGAGAGTCCTTCATAGCTAGTGATTTTAGGATGTAAAGGAGTGAAGAGTCTGGTCAGATCTTTTAATTTTTCCAGAGGTCTTTCATTTTGTTAAATTGCCCAAACTTTAAATGTTAACTTGACCCTAGAGCAAGAACCACCCAGTTTTCGTAAAATCTACCCGAGGCTAAGTTAAGGAATGTGCCTGCCCTAAGTTAGATAACAAGAAGTGGGCAACAGCCCCGGGACGTGACCCATGATAAGTCACGTAGACATGCTTGTGTAAGCAAGAGATAACAGGAAGCGGTCAGGCAACTGGTGCGTTCCACCCGGATGGTGACGCCCATAGAAGGTTAAATTGTTTCAAATCCATTGGTTAAAATATAGAGTGTGTTTTAAAATTATTGGTTGTAGAAATGCAAGGGCTTCGGTGCAATGGCTGTGAAAACCCTATATAATCCCTACCTAAAGTTGCCTGGGCGTCGACTGCTCTGACCCGGCCTGTGTGTCAGGGGAAGTGCTGTTGGCCCCAGCTAGCTGGCTGAATAAAGACTTTGCTTGGACTTACATCTCCGTGCCCGTGTGTTTTGTTCTCTCGGGAACACCCCAGATTCCCGGACCCTAACATTTTGGGGGCTCGTCCGGGATCCGAGCGGCTTCCCTGAGAACAAGGAACGGCTGGAGGCAAGGTCTAATTGTCTGGACGGGGCAGTGTAATTCGAGGGTCGCCCCCTTGTGTCTGCATAAATCCACTATAAAGCGGGAGTCGCCATCCCGTGTCTGGTCTTGGGTTAGTGATCCCGAGCGAGGAAGTCCGGGTTGGTAGTCCCGGCCCCCAGGTTAGCGACCTTGGGTGAAGCCCAGGTAACCAATCCTGGCCCTAGGGTCCAAGTGACTTGGCCCTAGGAAGGCAAGTCCGATCGGCAGGAACCTGGCGCCCAAGGAAGAAAAGCTCAAGCTCGTCACCCTGCGGCAGTCTGAGTGGACACCTATCGGGAGAGTCACGAGAGTTTTTGAGGATCCTGAAAGTGGTGAGTGTGGTGCACACCAGAGTGAGAGAAGGACCGGTCTGAGTGAGTGCTATCAGATGTGGTGTGTGTGTTTAGTGTTATTGTTGATTATTTTATTGTGTTTTGGTTTATATTTCTTTCTGCGCTTTTCACTTTAAGGTTCTCCTATTCTGAGGTTCTCCTGTTCTTTCCGTCCCTCCTTTCTGCCACTAAATCATTCCCCCACAGGCACGGGTCAGGCAACTAAGAGCCATTAGGGCGCCCGCCGCTAGAAGACTCCCATCACAGGATAAGGGGGTCACAGTTGCGAATCCCAGATAAATTCGCGTCCCCTGCAGAAGAAAAACTGTGCAACGACAGGCACCCATTCACAAGCACATACACCAGTCATCTTGTTTAAAGTGGCATCTCTATCCTTCGCCTTTGTCTTCCTCGTGTTTTTCACTATGGGCCAGACTCAGGCTACTCCTAAAGGTCTGATCCTTTCCCATTTCCCGAAGGTCAAGGAACGGGCCTTAAAAATGGGCCTTGGCATCAAGAAAGGTAAGCTCGACACCTCCTGCTCAGCCGAGTGGCCTTCCTTTGGAGTAGGCTGGCCAATCCAGGGGTCTCTTTCCCTGGACCTTATCGGCAAAGTCAAAGCCATTATCTCCTGGCCAGACCCTGAGGGCCACCCTGACCAATTTCCCTATATCCTTGTCTGGGAAAATCTGGCCGAGAATCCTCCATCCTGGCTGAGCCCCTTTTTGGTGGGGAAACCTCACACCGACCCACTAAAGACCTCTGTCCTAGTTGCTCAGGAAAATTTAAAGCCCTCTGATCGCAGGGCCAGAAACCCGAGTGCACCGCCTCTTCTCCCTGACAGTTCTCCTCTCTACCCACCTCTGCCGATTGAGCGACCACCCCCGTATGCGGCTCCATGGGAGGGAGGGGGTAAAGCTGCTGAGAGGGTAGGGGGTGAAGCTGCTGAGGGGGTAGAAAATGAGGTTGGGGAGCCCAGCAGGGACCAGGCGGCCGCAGCTTCTCCGGACTCTTCAGCAGGAGAAGGCAGGCGGCCAGGAAGGGTGGGAGGAATGCAGTTAAGGCCTCGGGGGGCCAGGGAACAAGAAAGGGAGGCTCCCTCCTCCACCTCAGAAGAGCAGTGCCGGTCCTGCCTGTGCGTGCCATCGGTGCAGGCGGTCTGGACGGAGCTCAACAATATCAGTACTGGCCCTTTTCATCTAGTGACCTCTATAATTGGAGGACTCAGAACCCTCCCTTCTCGGAGGACCCCAAGTGTCTTATAGGTCTGGTGGAGTCCATTATGTTTACCCATTGTCCCACATGGGACGACTGCCAGCAATTGCTCCGTACCCTCTTCACAATGGAAGAGCGAGAGCGTATCCTCAATGAGGCCAGGAAAAATGTCCTCGGAGAAAATGGAAGACACACTACCCTCCAGCCCACCATCGACGAGGCGTTCCCACTTACGCACCCGAATTGGGACTTCGGGACTGCAGAAAGTAGGGAGCATCTCCGGGTCTACCGCCAGACTCTGATGACTGGTCTCCAGGCGGCCGCCAGACGGCCCACTAACCTGGCTAAGGTAAAAACTATTGTTCAGGGGGAAATGGAAAGCCCGGCCGCGTATCTGGTAAGGCTGTTTGATGCTTACAGGCAATATACCCCCATAAACCCAGAAGCAGAGGAACATAGATCAGCTGTAGTCCTCTCATTGATCAACCAGGCAGCCCCCGATATATGGAGGAAACTCCACAAACGGGATGACCTGGGGGAGATCTCTATCAGAGAAATGCTGCAGCAAGTGGAGAAGGTCTTCAATGCTAGGGAAACTCCAGAAGACAGAGAGGAAAGGCTGAAGAAAGAGAAATGGGAAGTGTAGGAGAAAAATAGGAAAGAAGACAGAGAATTTCAGAGGAGGGAGAACAAGAAGCAGAGGGAGGAGATGGCCAGGATATTCCTGGCTGGGGTGAAGGAGAGCCCTAGATCACCTCGAAGAATGGGACCCCGCCAATCCCGACTAGGACGAGACCAATGCGCCCTGTGTAAGAGATATGGGCATTGGAAGAGGGAGTGCCCCAAAAGGAGGGAACAAGGAGGAGGGAAACCCGTTAAGACCCTACACCTAGGAGAGGAGAATTGACGGGGATGGGGCTCGGCACCACTCCCCGAGTCCTGGGTAACCCTGTGTGTGGAGGGGACTCCCATTGGGTTCATGGTAGATACTAGGGCACAATATTCAGTTCTCAACCAAGTGCACGGTCCCCTGAACCCAGGACGCACAAGTATAGTCCAGGGAGCGACAGGGTCCAAGAGATGTGCCTGGACTACTAACAGAAAAGTGGACCTAGGAAGGCATCAGGTCTCTCACTCATTTCTGGTCATACCCGAGAGCCCTGCACCGTCGCTGGGCAGAGACATACTAACCAAGGTTGGGGCACGCATCCATTTTGAACCCGAGGGAATAAAGATCATGGACAAAGAAGGGCAGCCCCTACAACAGGTGCATGTGTTGACTCTATCCCTGGCCGATGAACATCGTCTGTTTCAGGTGGATCAAGAAGAGGGGGGCCAGGGAGAAATGGACTCTTGGTTGCAGAGGTTCCCTTCCACATGGGACGAAACCAGAGGAATTGGTCTCGCCAAACATCTGACCCCGGTTGTTGTTCAACTCAAAGCCGCGGCCCTACCCATCCGGGTCCGGCAGTATCCAATACCGGAAGAGGCTAGGAAGGGGATAGCACCCCATATCCACAGACTGCTGGAGACAGGAATCCTTAACCCTGCCGATCTGCATGGAATACACCCCTGCTTCCAGTAAGGAAGCCTGGCAGTGGAGATTACAGACCGGTGCAGGACTTGCGAAAGGTCAGTGAGAGGATAGAAGACATCCACCCTACAGTGCCCAACCCTTACACCCTACTCAGCCACCTGCCACCCTCACATGTGTGGTATACTACTCTGGACCTGAAAGACGCCTTCTTCAGTATTCCACTCTCTGAAGTTAGTCAGCCTTTGTTCACCTTTGAGAGGCAGGAGCCAGGGGGAGGAAGAACAGGGCAGCTTACCTGGACTAGACTGCCACAGGGCTTCAAGAACTCTCCCACCTTATTCAATGAAGCCCTAAGCCAGGACCTGGAGCCCTTTCGCAGGAGCCACCTCCGCGCGACACTGCTGCAGTTTGTGGACGACCTGTTGCTGGCCACAGAAACCCGTGAGGAGTGCAAAGAAGCCACAGGGAACTTGCTGGTTGAACTAGGCAAACTGGGATATCGAGCCAGTGCCAAGAAAGCCCACATCTGTCAGAGGTCAGTGGTCTACCTGGGGTACAAAATATCTAATGGAGCCAGGTGGCTAACACAGGCCATGAAACAAACTATCCTGACTATCCCCGTCCCTTCCTCACCCCGGGGAGTGAGGGAATTTCTTGGCTCAGCCAGGTTCTGCAGGCTCTGGATTCCAGGGTACGCAGAAATAGCCCAACCGCTATATGAGGTGACCAAAGAAGGGCCGGGCTGGCAATGGAATCAGGAACAACAAGAAGCTTTTGACAGACTAAAAGAAGCCCTCCTCTGGGCCCCCGCCCTATCTCTGCCAGACCCAGAAAAACCCTTCATCCTGTTTGTAAATGAGAAAAAGGGAGTGGCTAAAGGAGTCCTGGATCAGCAGCTGGGCCCGTGGAAGAGACCTGTGGCCTATTTGTCCAAACGGCTAGACCCAGTGGCTTCTGGGTGGCCACCTTGTCTGCATATCCTAGCAGCCATCGCTCTACTAGTAAAAGAGGCAGACAAGCTGACTTGGCCAGAACCTGAGGGTAACAGCCCCACATACTGTAGAGGGGATCCTCAGGCATCCTCCAGGAAAATGGATGACGAATGCAAGACTCACCCACTACCAAGGACTCCTACTAGATTCTCCACGAATTGCCTTCTCTGACCCGGTGACCCTAAATCCTGCCACCCTTCTGCCGGACCCAGATCTGTCGACCCCCATCCATGACTGTAGAGACATCCTTTACAAAATTATACAGGTGCGAGCAGACCTGAAAGACACACCATTACCGAACTGTGAGCTAAATTGGTACACAGATCGGAGCAGCTTTGTGCAGGAGGGGGTCAGGAGAGCAGGGGCAGCGGTAGTGACCCACGAAGGGGAAGTTGTCTGGAGTGCAGCTCTGCCCCCTGGCACCTCAGCACAGAAGGCGGAACTTATTGCTCTCACTGAGGCCCTGGAAAGAGCAGAAGGCAAGCGGGCCAACATCTACACAGATAGCAGGTATGCCTTTGGCACTGTCCATATCCATGGCGCCATCTACCGAGAGAGAGGATTCCGTTCTGTGGAAGGGAAGGAACTGAGGAATCTACAAGAAGTCCAAAGACTACTAGCCGCTATCAAAAAACCAAAAGCGGTAGCAGTTATACATGTACCGGGCCACCAACCGAAGAAGACACCTGAGGCCATCGGCAACAACCATGCTGATGCGGAGGCTAGGAGGGTGGCCCTCTCGGACTCCCCTGTACTTGCAGCCCTCGAGATACCCATACCTGAACTGCCTACCCTGCTACACCCAAACCTGAGTATTCCCCTCAGGATCTTGAGTGGATTAGGAAGCAAGTCTCGGGGAAAGTGTTTGGGGAGGAAAATTGGAGTAGGGACCAAGAAGGTAGATTGATCCTGCCAGAAGTATTAGGACAGTACATGCTTGCTAATCTGCATAAGTCCACCCATCTAGGCTGGAAAAAGCTGCTCAGCCTTTTCCAGTCTGCGCAGTTGGTGTTTCCCCACCAGAATGAGGCAGCTCATCAGATCGCGAAAGAGTGCAATAGCTGTGCCATGCTAAGACCAGCCCCAAGAGGGCTGCACACGGCAGGTACTCGGGAAAGGGGGAGGGCTCCAGGGAGGAATTGGGAAATAGACTTTACCAAAGTAAAACCAGGGAAGTATGGATATAAGTACTTGCTGGTTATGGTGGATACCTTCTCAGGGTGTGTGGAGGCTTTTCCAACCAAGTATGAGACCAGCCAGGTGGTAGCAAAAAAATAATTGAAGAGATCGTCCCCAGA